>NC_142748.1:2319133-2619133 GCF_051943395.1 Hippocampus bargibanti | reverse complement strand
TTGAAAATTCAGTGTTGCTCAAACTGTTGCCTGAATGTGATTTGTGAAAGATCCTTTTTTTAATGTATATTTTTATTTCCATCAGAGACAACATGGGAGAAACCCTCAAGTGTTCCTGGGACGCCAAAATCACCTTTGCGTCACAAGGGCTCCTTGCCAGCAGGTTCATTATTATCATTATTATCATTACGTATTATCATTATTATCATTATTAGCATTATTAGCAGTAGTAGGAGTGATATTTATTTATTTAATCATCTGTGTATTTATTCATTCATTTATTTATGTTTTTTTTTGCTGTTTTTAGCTGTTTTTGTAACTTCCTCATCTTTTGAGTGACCCGAGGCTACGAATTATTCAAAAATGAACACAGTGGCACAAAGAAACATCTTATTCACACAATTCTTCTTATTCTTAATATTATTACCATTTTATTATTATTACCATTGTATTATTATTATTATTATTATTATTATTATTATTATTATTATTACCATTACCATTATTGTTATTATTATTATTATTATTATTATTATTATTATTATTATTATTATTATTAGCATTAGTGATATTTATTTATTTATTTATTTATTTGTTTATTTATTTATTCTTCTATGTATTTATTTGTGTTTGTATTTTTATTTTTGATCTGTTGGGACTTTTTTTATCATTATAACTTCCTCATTTTTTGAGTGACAAGAGGCTATGAATTCTTCAAAAATGAACACTGTGGGACAAAGAAACATCTTATTCACATTATTATTATTATTATTATAGTAGTAGTAGTAGTAGTAGTAGTAGTAGTAGTAGTAGTAGTAGTAGTATTTTATTATTATTATTATTATTATTACTATGTTATTTATTTGTTTATTTATTTATGAATCAATCTGGCTGGACTTTTTTATCATTGCAACTTCCTCATCTTTGGAGGGACCCGGAGGCGATGAATTCTTCTAAAATGAACGCAGTGGCACAAAGAAACCTCTTATTCACACCACATACATAGAAAACAGACACTTCCTGGAACTAATTTTATCTGTAGCTTCAATTTGCAGTACTAAAAGACCCCCTCTGTAACTCTTTTGGCTCTGTCTATCTTCAACGCTGACGAAAACAGAGCCAGGGGGGAAGGATTCAAATGTGTTTTCAACTCCATCAGTGAAAGCTGTTCTATTTCATTGAAAATTACTGTTTGGTTTCATTCATGTAACATAGTATCACACTAGTGGAGAAATGAAGACAGGAAAATAAATTTTGTTAAATGCACTGTCGATTTTTTGGGGGGAGTGTTTATCAACCCTATTCTAGAAATACATTTTAAAAATCACAATATATTTTTTAGGGTGTGGGGGTCATGGATAGAAAGAATACTTGGTACAGAAAAATATATTTTGTCATATTTGCTTTTCTTCTGTAACATACGGTCGATTGAGAGAGAAGCTCTTTTCCAATTGATTAAATGTCATATAAGCGGTCTATTATGAGAATCATCATCTGGAAAATAATAATAATAATAATAATAAAAATAATACAAATAATACAAATAAAACATCAATAATAAAAATAAAAATAATAAAATAATATTATTAATAATAGTAACAATACTAGCAATACTAATACTACAACTACTAATAATAATAATAATAATAATAATAATAATAAATGTATAGGGTAATTGAGTTTTATACATATACAGTAAAGTCTCGTTATATCGATATTCAAGGGAGTCCGAAAAAATATCGATATAACCGGGACTATCGATATATCCGACCCTGTTTGCATGTAATTTTCTCCGTGCGTGCATAGAAATAGTATCGATATAACCGGGACTATCGATATATCCAATATCGACATAACGAGACTTTACTGTATATTAGATTTTTTTTTAAATTCTTATTATTTACATTTGTTCTTTATACGATTAAAGCTATCCATAACCTTGCCCCCCAGCTGACCTTCAAATTTCTATTCCCTCTCGTTCCCTCAGATCCTCTTCCTGCCTCCACCTCTATGCTCCCCCATCCGTCTCAGCACGATGGGGGACAGAGCTTTCAGCTGCTCTGCCCCCAAACGCTGAAACTCACTTCCTCCCAACATTCGAAACATCGATTCTCTTCCCACTTTCAAATCCCATCTCAAAACCCACCTATTTAAAATTGCATTTGTTTCTATTTATAATTGTATTTTATTTAATGTATTTATGCTTGTCTGCGGCTGTAAAGTGCCCTTGAGAGCTTTGAAAGGCGTTTGAAATAAAATGATGTATTATTATTATTATTATTATTATTATTATTATTATTATTATTATTATTATTATTAGTGTCACCTTGATGTTAACGTGATTTTCACTCCCTTCACCAACTATCAAAGATGTTCGCACCTCAGTGCAATAGGGGCACCCATACAACATATTTCAAATACAATAAATTACATGTCTCCACAGTGAATGGATTTCACACTGGTGGCAGCCCCTTACATCATCTGGAACCCTCACACAACAATATGGTCCGGAAAGGCAGTACAGAGAAACAGGTAACATTACTTTGATGCAAATATTTTCACTTCTCGCTACCTTTTTTTGTCATGAATATGTGGTCAATATGACTTCGTATAAACTGTTTTTTTTCATGAACGTAAAAGTACTTCATGTCCTTCATCTTGCTCATCGTACTCGCTCACCCTCAAACCTTGAGCCAATTTAGAGTGGGGCTGTCATACTTATTTTTGTCGCAGGCCATTTTGGAGTTACGTCTTCCCTCGAATGGCTGTTAAGACAGTGAAACCGGAAAAAAAATGTTTCATCAACAAAATGTATTAATCAGCACAGTGTATTATTACAATAAGACACAATACAATTTTACACACACATAAACACACGAAAGGATGGTTCACTCGTTTTGAAATCTGTCAAAAAATCTGTCAAATATTTGTTCAATTGGTAAACCGAGTATAGACAGGGGTAGAAAATTATTGCAAAATGTCATTTTGTGTGTTTTTTTTTTTAATTGAGTACGGCAATTTGAGATTTTGAAGTCTATATCTGGCCACAGAAAAACCAGGCAGGGAGTGGAAGAACAGGCAAACTGCACACAGTAAGGCCAGTTAGCCATTATGCTAACTTGCCACATGCAAAAAAAAATATACAAAAACAATACAAAAACACTATAATTTAATTAATGAAAATTAATTTTCTACTGCGCGGTGAAAAAAAACATTAAAATTTGTCAATTTATTTTGTAAAAAAAGAAATATCCTATCCAGATGATTTTATTTTGTGCAATCACTTATTGAAATAAAATTTCTTTCCACCAAATTAACCAACTAGCTATTTGCAAAGATGAACTCCAAAGCTCATATTAAATGACAAAGATGATGACAAATGTTTTTTTTCTCGCATATTGAAACATCCCTTCCCTTCCTTTCGTCCGCCTGTCCTCACAGGGATGCTGATGGCAATTAAAGTAGATTAATCCCGCCTACACTATCTTTTCCAGTGATCATAATTAACACGGCAATGTGGATGCAGTAAGATCCACCCACCACTTTGTTCCACTTTGTCTCTTTATATTTACTACTTTCCTGTTCATCACACCTCAGACACAACAATATGAAAAGAGTCCACCGGTTCTCTGCATTATTATTATTATTATTATTATTATTATTATTATTATTATTATTATTATTATTATTATTATTATTATTATTTTCTTTTCTGATGAATAGGATTACACATAAGTAATAATAATAACAATAATAATACATTTTATTTATAAGCGCCTTTCAAAACTCTCAAGGACACTTTAGTCACAGCCTGTGATTAAAGTGTCTAAACATTGAAGTTCTTAACTCAATCTCATTTTTGGTTGTTAACGCAAAACTATAAAAAAAAAAAACATTGTCTAAGAACTGACTAGCCCACTGGTGTCCAAGTCGAGGCCCGTGGGCCAAATCTGGTCCGCTACATCATTTTATTCGGCCCGCATAGTCAAACGTGTGAGATTCCATGATGCTTCCTAAATCCGAACCAAAACTTCAAATTGTTGTATCTAAGTCATTATTCTTGACTTCCGATTTGAAAACTAGTCATTCATTAATTTGTTATCTATGTATTATATAGGGGATAAAACATTCCAATGGTTTCCCCAATTTCATAACAGCCCTTGAAAGCAAACCATAACTACAATGTGGCTCGTGGCAAAAAAAATTGTTTCACACCCTTGAATTAGACGTTTTTTTTTCATCCTTTATGTCCCTTTTACCATCGTCACAAAAGCCAATCACTTACTGGTCGTTCGTGCATGAAGGAAAATGGCAATTACAGTAAAGTCTCGTTATATCGATATTCAAGGGAGTCCGAAAAAATATCGATATAACCAGGACTATCGATATATCCGACCCTGTTTGCATGTAATTTTCTCAGTGCGTGCATAGAAATAGTATCGATATAACCGGGACTATCGATATATCCGATATCGATATAACGAGACTTTACTGTATACTGAAAACACACTCACACTCTTTACTAAAGAAGTTTCATCCATAGCAAAGTATCATGATATCCGCCCTGACATGACATATCAATGGAAATTTCAAGACTTATCAGACTGTGGACACATTAAATCGTTCGATTGTCAACACTTATTCAGATCAGACCATAAAATATATTGAAAATAATGTTTTTGAGTGACTTTTTAAAAAATAAAAGTTTGATGACCAAGCATCAACATCAACATCAAACTCATATAGACATTCAGATGGCTTTCAAATGAGCTCGCCACTAATAACATTTGTATGAGAGCGACCGTGTGTGTGTGTGTGTATGCGGAGCGGTTAATGTCTGACATGGAAGACGGTGGTTTTGATGGACCGTCTTTCCTCTCTCTGCAGAGCCCGGGACCAACGTCGCCCACCAAGAAACAGAACAAGGAGACCACGGTGACGGTGAGTGGGATCTCTCTGTAAAAGCCATTTATACCTCTCTCCTTAGTTAACATCAAAAATCTCATTAAATAACCAGGGGAGTATGTTTCAAGTTTGAAAATAAATAAATGCAGATATTCCTTTTGGGATTTTTCTTTCCACCCACTGTTTTAGTTAGTGTACATCACCTGTTTGTGCATCATTAAAATGTTGGGAAATGTCTTCCACTGGGCCAGTGCACAAAGCAGATACTTTTTATTGTGTGTCTTTTGTCTCTATTTTCTTCTATAAGTTGTTTGTGTTTGCTGTAAGTCGCCTTTTTGTTGTATTTCTTTGTTGTATAAGTCGCTCCGGAGGATTAAATGGCATTTTTTGGGATGAGGCAAATTTATTTGACAAAACTCTAAACCATGAACAGAAAAGCTCAAATTTGCGGCCAAAATCGCTATTCCACAATCGTGGGTGCGTTTGGGACTAAACTACGTGCATGCACTGCTTCACTGTTTGTCAAATCAGCGCTTTGTTCAAATGTGCCTTTAGTTTATTCTGAGCGCTTAAAAAAAAAAAAAAGAGGAAGCGCAACTTTAAGTCCGAAAAATCTGCATCAAACACAATGACGTTAGCATGTGCAGAATCAACGAATCGACATGATTCATAAGAGGCAGAAATCAGTTCAGATTTATTTATTTATTTATTTATTTATTTATTTATTCATATATGTTTTATTTATGTATTTATTTATGTATTTATTTATTTGTTTATTTATTTATTTATTCATATATGTTTTATTTATGTATTTATTCATCTATTTTATTTATTTATTTATTTATTTGTTTATTTATGTATGTATTTATTTATTTGTTTATTTATTCATGTGTTTTTATTTATTTATTTATTTATTTCATTTATCTATTCATTTATTCATGTTTACATTTGTTTATTAAGATTAAGATTTAATAATCTTAATCTTAATAAACAAATTATAAAAATTATAAATTATTAATTAATTATTAATTATAAATTATAATTAATTATATTATATATATATATATATATATATATATATATATATATATATATATATATATATATATATAAATTATTAATTATAAATATTAATTATAAATTAAAAATTATAAAAAAATAAAAATTATAAATTATTATAAATTGGCGTTTTCATGTTTATGTTTGTTAAGTAATTATAAGTACCTTGCATGCTGGGTTCGAGAGGACAGTAATTTCATCTGTGCTGTATGTCATGCATATTAGCATATTTGACAATAAAGCTGACTTTGACTTTGATTATTATTGTTATTATTATCATCATCATCATCATCGTTTTTTTCTTTTCCGGCTGATTGTTTCAAGGCATGTTTGTGCTTCCATCGCAACCAATGACATGGTATTGATAATAATAACAGATGTATAAGGCACACCCAAGAGCTTTCATTCTCTTCATAAGAAGTGCGTTATACGCAGGTGCTTCTTATATAGGTATAGTAATATTGAGGCACGTCGTTTGCAACTTCGTAACCACCGACTCCATTTCCCCCAATAGTAGTGCGTAACCCAGCCTCGAATGTAGCGCATTATAATGTGGGGTGCCTTATATTTAGAAAAAACGTTATATACAGTAAAGTCTCGTTATATCGATATTCAAGGGAGTCCGAAAAAATATCGATATAACCGGGACTATCGATATATCCAACCCTGTTTGCATGTAATTTTCTCCGTGCGTGCATAGAAATAGTATCGATATAACCGGGACTATCGATATATCCGATATCGATATAACGAGACTTTACTGTATTTATATACGTATTATATTTGGAAAACCTTTCATTCAGTGGGGGTGCGCCTATTACTCTTGTGCGCATTCTACATCGGAAAATACGGTAACTGTACACCACAAGTAACAACTCCATGCTTTTTTTTAAACATCAAGATAGGAAAAAAAGGGAGAGCCTCATTTTTTAGATTCCCCATCCCTCAGTGTCACTGTAAACTGCCTCATCCCGAAAACAAGCTACGAGTTTATGGAAGAGAAAAAAAGAAAAGCAAAAGCATTGCAGACTGAAGTTAAAGCTACAAATCTAAAGGCCCTTTGATGTAACAGACACGGCAATAAATCAAGCGGGCCTTTGGTTGAAACTGTGCATATGCATCAAAAAGACTCCATGCGGTCACCCCGGTTTGTAAAAGACCAAAGGTTTACGTCACGATATGGTACCGAACATGCCGTCAATAACAAAACAAGCAACCAAACTGTTGATGATAAAACTAAAAGCAATAATCGGCTTTGATTAAATAATAAAAATACTGGGAAAAACCCCATTGTAACTTGATCATTCATATCAAAGTCAAAGTCAGCTTTATTGTCAAATATGCTAATATGCATGACATACAGCATAGATGAAATTACTGTCCTCTCGGACCCAGCATGCAAGGCACTTATAATTACTTTAACAAACATAATAAACATGAAAACACCAATTCATATATACATACATATATACATATATTGCAAACGGATACAACTGTATATAATCTAGACTTGAACAATGTACATTTTCTTACCCTGAACACCCTTATTAGTTTGTAGACCATAGGTCTACAAACTAATAGGTCTGAAGTTTTTTTCCATAAGTTTATTTTTACAGATAAAAAGTCCTTTTTAGTTTATGTCCTTTGAGTGACCAAATTTCTGCTATTTTGTTTTAAAACTGTTTAAATCCATGAGCTATGAACTGTCAAGCTTTGGCCACACACGCCGCTTTGTACAAGGGCAGCTTGACTGGATCATTTGCACTGGCTCAAGCTCTTCATACTTTTTCCTCTGATCTCCTAAATCAATCGTATGATGTCATCAGAGGCACATTAAATGAAGTTTAAAGCTCTTATTTTTGCGGCCAGTGCAAGTCGAGTTCGAGGTGCGGTCTCATCCAAACTTGATGTGATATATTGCTTGTTTATGTTGCACTCGAAGGCAAGCCTTGCGCAAAATGCTGCCAGTCTTGGGTGACCGAGTTTGAACTTTAATGTTCTGCACCTTTATAGATGTATTTTCCTCCCCTGCTGATGGTTTGGTCACATTTGGAATCGTATGTCTGCATGGGCGTTTGACTTCTGACTCTGAACTTGTCAGCATGAATGTTCCGACCAGAGCGGTGAAATATTCCCTTTGTTGTCATGGGATCTGACTTCATCCCCTTACAGACAAGTGCTTGATACTTCAGTTCTATCCATATTTTGTTTCTTTTTGCACTAGGAAACATCCCTCGGGTTTTTTGAAGGGAGGGAATTCCTAAAACTGTCAATTATTGTCTGTCAACATATTGGATACAATCCAAGTCTGATTATCTAAATCAGTAGTTGGCAAATGGGGTTAACGCTTACCTTTGAGGGTTATACCAAGGCACTTTAAGGGGTATATGCGATGTTAAAGGCATTGAATACCTATCGTTAATACAAAAAAAAGAGCTTGACAACATCTGTTGCCTCACTGCCAGCAATAAGAATGACAAAGATCCCAAAAATGTCTCACTAAGTGCAAACACTCAGTTCAGTGCAACAGGGCAGATTTTAGTATTAACATTTGCTGATGTTATCACTTCTTTGCCAGTTTCCGAGATCACTTCACTATATTTGAAATGCCCGAACAGATCTTGGGGCCCAGGTGTATAGATAATTTAATCTGTAGCAAAAGTGTGTTGATTGTAAAAAACATATTTATTTATTTTAGTATTTATTTATTTTAGTATTTATTTATTTATTTATTTATTTTAGTGCGTATTTATTTATTTATTTATTTATTTATTTTAGTACGTATTTATTTATTTAGTAATGTATTTGTTTATTTATTTATGTATTTTAGTATTTATGTGTGTATTTTAGTATTTATGTGTTTATTTTAGTATGTATTTATTTCTTTTAGCATTTATGTATTTATTTATTTATTTATTTATGTTAGTATTTATTTATGTATTATTTGTTTATATTATTATTATTATTATTATTATTATTATTATTTTATAATATGTTTGATCCGATCCAAGCTTTTTACGATTTTTAAAATGACCAAATACACTGTATTATTAAGGTACATAGAATAAAATATATTTAGTGGGTGGGATGTGTTATGAATCCACTAGATGGAGCTACACCAAAGAGAATACAATACAATAGAGCTTCATTAATATCGTGCTTTCGCAAATGCTGCAGGTGTGACAGAACATTTCACATACTACATGAAGAAATTTGAATATTGATCCCTAGTTATTTATAAATTGCATTGGAATATAAGGCGCACAGAGTTTGGCTTTTGAGAAATTTGCTTTTAGTTTGCCTTATAGTGCGGAAAATGCTTTCTATAATTTCAACTATGTGGTTTGAAACCAGTTGAAAATAAATCGGAATGTACTGCGTACAGATCCATTTTAATTGAAATCACATTTTATTCCTCAAATCCACTCTTGAAACCAGCAAACTGCTGGGATCAGAATAATCCCTTTGTTATTTTTTAAATTGAATTAATTCATTCCAATGAAAATGTTTTGAACAACACATATTTCATCCATTTGAAAAGCAAAATTAGATTACATGATCCAGATTCAGGAGGAAGTGATTTGTTTGGTTTGTATTAAATGTAATTTATTTATTTTGTTTCTGCATTTTACAGTTTCAACTTCTTTTCCAACATGGCTTTGGATAAATTACCAAGGAATCTGCCCTTTTTTTGTGATGCTCTCTTGATCTGTCTCACTCTTCGCAGATCAATTGTGTGACGTTCCCTCTGCCTGCCACCATGTCAGAACAACAGCTACTGAAACCAAACGAATGGAGTTACTGTGACTACTTCTGGGTGGGTTTACCTTCATTTTGTTTTCACAGAATGCCAAGATAAAAGTCTGTTTTGGAAACACAATTATCATAAACAGACCAAACTACTACTACGAAAACCACAGTCACACGCATTGAGAGTCTGTTTAACATCTGCCAAGAACAAATATCACAAAAATCATTTTCGTCTCTGTTTACATTTCCTTTCTTCCTCGTGTTTCACCAAATAATATCCCTGTGCTCCCCTGTGGACATATACAACACCATATCTTTTCATGTTACACTGTTACCTTGACAACTATGCATGTTAGCTTTTTGTGAAAATTACCACAGTGGTTGGCCGGATAATAGATTGATCTCGAGGGACAGCACAAGATCCCGTTGGCCTCTGATGCTCTGTGTATAAGTCGCCAACTCCTGCGGTCTACCGGTAATCTCTACCATGTGTGATGTGTGATGCAAACACACTGCGGTGAATCTACAACCCGGTTTTGTTATCGGTGTGTTTTTGAAACTCAATGGGATGTAACCTTGTAAGCATCACTCAGTTGAGTTCATTGGTGAACCAGTTGGTGAGCATCAGGCCACTTCCTGGTTCTCAAATGACAACAAATGGAGATCAAAGCTCTGTATTTAAAATAGCACTGAAAAAAAACAATGTAAAAAAAATTGATGGATGGATGGGGATGTGTTTGGGTGAAGTTGGATGGATGGATGGATTTTTTTTTGGGGTTGGGTGGATGGATGGGTGGGTTGGGATGGATAGATGGGTGGATGGATGGATGGATCGGTAAATGGATTGTATTTCGGTGAAGTTGGATGAATGGATGGATTGGTGGATGTATACATAGATGAATGGATGGGGTCGATTGTGTTTAGGTGTGGTTTGATGACTGGATGGGAGGATGGATAGCTGAATGGATGGAAGGTTTGGATGGATGGAAGGTTTGGATGGATGGAATGTTTGGATGGATGGATGGATGGATGGATGGATGGATGGATGGATGGATGGATGGATGGATGGATGGATGGATGGATGGATGTGTTTGGGTGAAGTTGGATGGGTGGATTAATGGATGGATTGTGTTTAGGTGACGTTGGATGGATGGGTGGATTGTGTTTGGGTGGGGTTGAATGGATGGATGGGCTTGGATGGATGATAGATGCATGGGTGGATGAATTGGGTGGATTGTGTTTGGGTGGGGTTGGATGGATGGCAGGATGGATGGATGGATGGATGTTTTTGGGGGGTTAGGTGGATGGGTGGGTTTGGATGGATGGATGGATGGGTGTGTTTAGATGGCTGGGTGTGTTTGGATAGATAGATAGATAGATAGATAGATAGATAGATAGATAGATAGATAGATAGATAGATAGATAGATAGATAGATAGATAGATAGATAGATAGATAGATAGATAGATAGATAGATAGATAGATAGATAGATAGATGGATAGATGGATGGATGGAGGGGTTTTAGGGGTTGGGTGGATGGATGGGTCGGTTGGGATGGATGTATGGATGGATGCATGGATGCATGAATGGATGGGGATGTGTTTGCGTGAAGTTGGATGGGTGGATTAATGGATGGATTGTGTTTAGGTGGCGTTGGATGGATGGGTGGATTGTGTTTGGGTGGGGTTGAATGGATGGATGGATTAATGGATGGATGGGTTTGGATGGATGATAGATGGATGGATGGGTGGATGAATTGTGTTTGGGTGGGGTTGGATGGATGGGAGGATGGATGAATGGATGGGTGCGTGGATGGATGAATGGGTTTGGATGGATGATGGATGGATAGGAGGATGAATTGGGTGGATTGTGTTTGGGTGGGGTTGGATGGATGGATATGAGGATGGATGGATGGGAGGATGGATGGATGGATGGAGATGTGTTTGGGTGAAGTTGGATGGGTGGATTAATGGATGGATTGTGTTTAGGTGACGTCGGATGGATGGGTGGATTGTGTTTGGGTGTGG
This sequence comes from Hippocampus bargibanti, assembly GCF_051943395.1. NCBI lineage: Eukaryota > Metazoa > Chordata > Actinopteri > Syngnathiformes > Syngnathidae > Hippocampus > Hippocampus bargibanti. The sequence continues at coordinate 2,607,392 of NC_142748.1, read as the reverse complement.
TTGAATGGATGGATGGATGGATGGGTTTGGATGGATGATAGATGGATGGATGGGAGGATGAATTGGGTGGATTGTGTTTGGGTGGGGTTGGATGGATGAATGGGAGGATGGGTGGGAGGATGGATGGGAGGATGGATGGATGTTTTTTGGGGGGTTGGGTGGATTGGTGGGTTTGGATTGATGGATAGATGGATGGGTGTGTTTGGATGGATGGATAGATAGATAGATAGACAGACGGACGGACGGACAGACAGACAGACAGACAGACAGACAGACAGACAGACAGACAGACAGACAGACAGACAGACAGACAGACAGACAGACAGACAGACAGACAGACAGACAGACAGACAGACAGACAGACAGATAGATAGATAGATAGATAGATAGATAGATAGATAGATAGATAGATAGATAGATAGATAGATAGATTGTTGTTTTAAACCCCAGCGTAAATAATTGTTGGTTTGTTTATTTCTTTACAATATTGACTGAAAACAACTGTACACAACATTCCAGAAAAGTAGACAAGAGCCAGACCATTTCATCAATTTGAACGGCAATTGAACCCCAGCTATCATTAAGCGGTAGGCTGGGGACACCCTGAACTGGTTTCCAACCAATTGTAGGGCACACATCGACGAACAACTACCCACACTGAAAGTCACACCTCGGAATAATTTACAGTGTCCCATTCACCTGGCATGCATATTTTTGGAATGTGGAAGGAAACGAGAGCACCCAGAGAAAACCCACGCAGGGCGATAAATCTCAAATAATCAAATGAAAAACAATAATTCCTGAGAATTTCCTCAATCTTCACAATCAGGAAACCTGTGATCAGCAAAGCCAAGCCATGTTAAGTTTTGTAAGTCATGATTGTTTTGTCGTTTCATGCTAATATAGCTAATATAGCAGTAGTTAGCATACCGCGACATTGTTTTGATTACATTGTCTTCTCGAAGTTCAAAGTGGTTCTGTCATCACCACAGTAACACTGTTTTTCGTTGCTTGGAGTGATTATAATTTATTATTTGTCTTATTATGTTTTAGTTTAACTCCCTTTCAGTTTCCAACCGCATGGTTACTGTTGTCACAACCGCGGGATCGCTGTGAATAGCGCACCACGCTACGCAAAGCCCCTAATTCCGTCAAAGACAAAGGCATTTAAATACTAGGTTGCTGTTTGAATGCATTGTTTTGAATTCGTGATAAATGGATTGTTCCAGGATTTGACGCCTGTTATATTTACTCTTAAAAAGCAGCTCGGAATCTGATTTTAGGCTGTTGCCCGTTTTGCTGACTTAGCCGCTGATAAAACCGCCAAGTGCGACATTTCTATGTTGACTGCCAAGTGTTTGTTCAATGCCTTTCTTGTTTGCTTGCTGTGTTTATATATTAGACTGATAAGGATTCGCAGGGCAACAACTACATCACCGGCTTTGAAGTTTTACTGCAGAAACAGCTGAAGGGGAAACAAATGCAGAAAGAGATGGCCGAATTTATACGGGAAAGGTACCTTCTTTTTTTTTTCCATTCCTCTTTTCGGGTTCTGTTATGCTTCATTCTCGGGTTGCCATGCAAACTGTACTGTCCCAAAACGTGGTTCCCCCTTTGTATGCTACATCATTGTTGTGTTGCACAACCCAGGAAATGCGCAGTCATAGAGCACATTGTGCAAAGAGCACAACTGGTAACGAAACTCTTTACTTCCCTCTCAGGATAAAGATAGAAGAAGACTACGCCAAGAATCTCTCCAAACTTGCCCAGATCCCGCTTGCAAGCCAGGAAGACGGGTGAGTTAACCTCCCCTATGAGTGGTTTGTTCAAACAAAAATAAAATCCATTCCACTAGGAATCTTTGCAATTGTCCAATATAGATACACTTAATATTTTATGTACATTTTATGTATTATTGGTTCACTGAGAAATCGCATTAACTCATTTACTGCCAGATGATGTGCAAAAATGTGTCCACTCCAGTGCCAGGGCTTTTGTCATTTTCACTCGAATTTCAGGACCCACAGAATATTGAGTTTTAGGACTATATAAACAGTCATTGCAGAATAAGAAACCTTAGACTCTTATCTGTCATCAGAAAAAAAGTTAATTCCTAAATTATATGGGTCTGGAGTTATCTGAGTTTGAACTGGGGGCGGCTGAACAAAATGCAAAAGGAAAAAACATTGCCAGGGGTCTGACCAGTGCTTTATCAGGCCCACAGCAAGAAAAACCAAAACCTGAACAAATTCGGGAATGGCGCTCCATTGAAAATTTGATTCAGATTTTTGCAAGCATGGAATTTCCTAAGTTTAATTTGCATTTGCAGATCGAATAAATTGATGTGGTTGGCCTTGAATTTGACACCTGTAGTGTAGACCATATAAACTGAAAAATTACATTGCGAAAAGACGTAATGCTGTTTGTTGTCCCAGCAATATTTATTTACGTCAAATTGTGATTCGTACTGCGAGAGGGGAATGTGATTTAAGCGGAAAATGACACCGCAGTTGCTCAAGGCTCAACTTACGACCAAATTCGGCTCAGCTTTAGAAAACAGGTGAAAGGTAATTTCTCGTTACCTATGACGTCATTCAAAAACGGCAAAATGGCCACCCTCTTATTTGCGATCATCTCTCTTATGTTGAACTTCTTTTATACGGCTATAGCTGCCTTTGAGATCTGTATTTTGGCAAAATGTTTTCCAATGTCCGAAGGGACGGTGATAATGCTCTGCTTCGATATGCCACACTACAAACAGACACGACTGGTTTTCTCATTGACGTGTAGCTCACCACCAATCCACATCATCCATAACTGTAAGCAAGACACATCCTTGACACCAACTTGTTCTCATCAGACCACATGGTGCATTGCCATTTCTCCACGTCATTAGTCTGCTTTTTTCCAAACAAACTTTTTTTTTGCCGGCTTTCTTTAGAAGCGCCTTCCTTCTGAGATGACAGTCATGCAAACCAATTTGATGCTGCAAGCGATGCATGGTTGGATTCCTGACAGTTGACTACCCACACTTCAATGCCTTAGAACAAGGGTGTCAAAGTCATTTTTTTGCCGCGGGCCACATTGTAGTTATGGTTTCCTCTCGAGGGCCGTTATGAATTTGGGGAACCCATTAGAATGTTTAAATCCCTTCAAATATTACATATGGAGCACACAGCAAATTAATGAATAACTCGTTTTCGAATCTGAAGTCAAGAATAATGACTTTTATTGTGGTTGACATCCAAAAATATGACATTTTGGCTCAGATTTTAGCAATCATCATGGAATTTAACAAGTTTGATTTGCTTTCGCGGGCCGAAAAAAATGATGTGGCGGGCCGGATTTGGCCCACGGGCCTTGACTTTGACACCTGTGCCTTAGAAATTCTTTGTACACGTCGCCTGACTTGACATCTTTGAACAATGAGCTCCTATGGCGATTTGGAAGTTCTGTGTGTACGATGTGACTACAAATGATGGAAAAAACGAACGATGAGTTTGAATGTGGTTTCTTAATTTTCATTACATAATCATAACAATAATAATAATAATAATAATACATTTATTTCAAGCGCCTTTCAAAGCTCTCAAGAACATTTTACAGTCACAGACTAGCATAGATACAATAATAAATCTTCTTATTCTTTTCCTTTCGGATATAATATACAATTATAAATAAAATACAATAAATAAAATAAAACTATAAATAGAAACAATAGATAGAGCTACACAGAAAATGCAATTTTAAATGGGTGGGTTTTGAGATGGGATCTGAAGGTCAGAAGAGAATCGATGTTACGAATGTTGGAAGGAAGTGAGTTCTAGAGTTTGGAGGCACAGCAGCTGAAAGCTCTGTCCCCCATCGTCCTGAGACGGGCAGGGAAGGGTCACACATACACAGCCAACGGTATGGTTGTCTACACCTGTTGCAGAAATAACCCCCTATTTTCTCAGTCAGAAATTGAAAGTTTACAAAACCATGGCATAAGGGGACCTAAGCCAGTGTCTTCTTGTGCCGGTCGCAAGCCCGGATAAATACAGAGGGTTGTGTCAGAAAGGGCATCCAACGTAAAAGCTTGGCCAAAACAAACATGCGTATAAAACCTCTGGAGATGGAGGACACTGATTCACTGTGCCGACCCCTCAAAGGGAAAAGCCAAAAGGAAACGAAGAAGACAAAATCATGGCATTTCGTGACACTTCCTGATATGTCGGGAGGCAACCCGAAAGCCAAGGACTCTGGAAGCAGAAACAGGTATGAAAAATAAACATTTCGTTCAAAGGTTGCAACACAAAATGACTACACTCGAAAACAAGACTGTCAGTTACTCAAGGAAACAAGGAGCAACTGAAAATTGCCTTCAGGGAAACACTCGTGACAAGAATAAACTTGATCATTGCCAGGAAATGCTTGGGGCTTGACCGCATGGCATGAAAACTCTTCCAACACAGTACAATAGAAGAAGCTGGCTAAATGGGCTGTCACCTACTCAATGATGTGACTCAGGTGAGGGGATGTGGCAAACGCCAAATAGAACCATATAACTCTTCGAATAATGCAAACAATACTCTGAGACTGACTGAGCTAGCCAGGACAGTCGACAATTTGCAGCTGCTATGTTTTCACTCGTCTGGCAACAGTGGGATATCACACTCAGGTGGCGCTTTATCGGCTTCTCAGAGGGGACAAACAAACATGGAAACAGTCGATAGAGCAGGCTGAGGGACATCTTTTGGGAGATAGAAGAAGCTGTGATTTAGTGCTTGTTCCCTACTGCACTAGTGATCTTCTTTTCCTTTCGGCTTTTCCCGTCAAGGGGTCGCCACAGCAAATCAGTGTCCTCCATCTTTAGAGGTTTGATCCGCATGTTTGTTTTGGCCAAGCTTTTATGTCGGATGCTCTTCCTGACACAACCGTCTGTATTTATCCGGGCTTGGGACCGGCACAAGAAGACTTATGTCAACTTATGCAACTCACTCAGTCAAAAGCTCCCAAACACCAAATGGTCATGGGCACAGCAACGTTGAAAAAAGCAAAAACTATACTCACCATTCAGCTCTAATGGTAATCATTACTATACAGTATGCCTATTTTGCTTGATGTAGTGCACTAGTGATAAACTCTTTTATTGGCCGATTGGAAACTGAGGAGGAGGCAATGTGGCACAATTGCGCGTTGCTTATTCAGTTATATGTTCCTATGATCAGACGCAGTGGAGGCTTCAATCTGTTTTATGATGTATATATGATTGTATATGCAGTATTGTAGCTTCTATTCTATGCACCTTGTAATGCAGTGCGCCTGATGTATGAAAACCGTTTTAAAATGTGCCATTCAGTGACGATGCGCCTTATACTCTGAAGTGCCTTATAGTGCAGAATACACTGTGGTTTTTAAGTTTCGAATTTTAGGTTCAGGATATAATACAGTAAAGTCTCGTTATATCGATATTCAAGGGAGTCCGAAAAAATATCGATATAACCGGGACTATCGATATATCCGACCCTGTTTGCATGTAATTTTCTCCGTGCGTGCATAGAAATAGTATCGATATAACCGGGACTATCGATATATCCGATATCGATATAACAAGACTTTACTGTAATAATACATTTAATTTCTAAGCGCCTTTAAAAACTCTCAAGGACACTTTACAGTCATGGGATAAGAACTTTTTTTTTGTTTGTGCGGGTGAGCAGCCAGCGTTCTCTCTACCCTGAAGTAACACTGCAGCAAAGTTATGAAAGGAAGAGGAAAGGAAAGAAAGAAGTAGAAAAACAAAATACAGGAGCTGCTGGAAAGGCACACACTCTCATATAAGTACGAATGATTAAAAAATATGTTGAGGTTTAGGTCGTAACTTCCAACTAAACTGCTTGTAAAATGCCGAAGTGGGATAGAATTGTTCCATATCAACCCTTGAGTCAGTCTGCCCACACTCAGAAACATGGAGCACAATCCTCCCATTATGTTTCTCACCCAAGCCTGCTCTGTTGTCAAGGACAATTGCTGTTTTGTTGCTTGGGTCCTGCCATTCGAGTACTTCCAGCCCAGTACCAGCCCTTCATATTTTTATTTTGTGAGGTGAAAGTGTGATTACAAGGAATGTGACCACATTTTATTCCTCCCAATGTCCCTGTCCGTTTGAATGACAGAAGGAAAGAAGTTATTCCTGAGAATCCTGCTTTGCAAGACAAAATATGTGTACCTCGAACGGTTACATTTACGCTCCAAGTAGCCCATGCCGAAATATGCCTTAAAATAAGCCATATTTCCTTCAAGCTTTGGGATTGCTCTATAATCATCTGACACTTTGACATGTTTTTCATAAATCTTATTTGTAGTTGTAGTGGCTGGTCTCTACAGTCCAAAATGTAAATTATCCCATGTTAGTCCAATATGACTGCTTATGCAATGTTACGTTGTTAACAGCTAAACATTAACTCATTCCAGTGACGTGCGGTGAGGTTCATGGCTGGTGAGGCACTGACGTCGTCACAGTCAGATTTACAAACATATGAACTTACAGAGTAGCTTATTCACCATTTGATTGGAAACAGTTAACGTGTTTTGTTTGAAATGTCATTTCAGCATTCTTTATATAAACTGCAGCATAGAAAAAAAGAATTAAAAAAACCTGATTATTGTGTTACCTTTACTTATAAATGAAGTCCAGCACCGCTCCCTCTAAAGAAAGGCGTCGATAACTTCTTTGTAGAAGCCTTCCTTATCTTTCTTCAGTTTTAAAAGTCTCTCTATTTAGATATGTAAACCTCCATTCTGAAAATAAGGCCAAGCAACACGAAAAAAAATAACTGGATGGTTGCACTTAACTTGCTAACTGTTTACTTTAGCTTGCTGTCACTAATTCTATTATTCTGCAGCCGAGGAGGCGCAAGAAGAATCTGTAATCACCAGCACCCCCTGTCATGAGGCAGGATAACTGTGTGCCTCACCTATGCACACAGTTTTGATAAAAATAAAATAAACACTGTAGTACCGTGTAGTACAGTAGTGTTTATAATGTAAAGTGACTCTACATTATATACACCAGCTAAAACACAGGTGTCAAAGTCAAGGCCCGCGGGCCAAATCCGGCCCGCCACATCATTTTTTTCGGCCCGCGAAAGCAAATCAAACTTGTTAAATTCCATGATGATTGCTAAAATCTGAGCCAAAATTTCATATTTTTGGATGTCAACCACAATAAAAGTCATTATTCTTGACTTCAGATTTGAAAACGAGTTATTCATTAATTTGCTGTGTACTCTATATGTAATATTTGAAGGAATTTAAACATTCTAATGGGATCCCCAAATTCATAATGGCCCTCGAGAGGAAACCATAACTACAATGTGGCCCGCGGCAAAAAATGACTTTGACACCCCTGAGCTAAACTGTAGAAATTTAGTTCATATACTACAAGTGTTTGAACACTTTAAAAGCAATATGCGGAGGGACAGCAATGCGGTCTCACTGCAGAGCAAGCCAGCACAGTTGGCATAGTCATTGCGCAATCCATGGTGAGGCTCAGCCGGCTGCTGCCTCACCGCGAGTCTCTACTGAGTATTTGAACAGTAAATGTAAAAATTCAGCGATTTTGAAAAAAAATCCAAAAACGGTGAAGTTAAATGGAAAACAACTTTAAAGTACAAATTACTAAATTAATATAACTGTTTAATTTATTTTCAATCACCTGATTTTATCATTTTCACTCAAGTTCCAGGACCCACAGAATATTGAGTTTTAGGACTACATAAACATTAAATGCAGCGTAAGAAACCTTAGACTTCCTTGTTTCATCGGAAAAAAGAATTAATTCCCAAGTTATAGGGGGCTGACCAGCGCTTTATTCGCACCCCCTCGAGAGATAAACCAAAACCCGAACAAATTCCCGTGTGGCGCTCCACATCATATTTTCAAGTCCCGAATAAATTCAGGAGTGGCAGTGAATGAGTTAAGAATATTCTTTCAGGACCAAAAATACAGAAAAATTAAAATATATTTGTCAAGGAACACAAAATCCCATAAACAGACGCTCCCCAATTTACGAACGAGATACGTTCCGAATGGTTGTTTGTAAGGTGAATTTGTTCATAAGTTGCTTCAGTGCTATATTTTGTATGCAATGTATGTTTAAGATTTATATAAGCAGGTTTAAGGCTTGTATAAGTAACCTGTATTGGTTTGTACTGAAAAATAAACATTTCATAAAATATATGCTCTATGAAGATGTACATGTACAACTGGAGAGAATACTACATACAGTAAAGTCTCGTTATATCAATATCGGATATATCGATAGTCCCGGTTATATCGATACTATTTCTATGCACGCACGGAGAAAATTACATGCAAACAGGGTCGGATATATCGATAGTCCCGGTTATATCGATATTTTTTCGGACTCCCTTGAATATCGATATAACGAGACTTTACTGTATATTACTCCAAAAATGTTCGTATGTGCCATTGTTTGTAACTCGAATGTTCGTAAGTAGGGGCGCGTCTGTACTGGTCTTGGGTATAACAGCCTACCGGGCTCTCAGGCCTGCATAGTCATCCACCAAGGGCCAGCATTTGCCTTTTGTCCATGTTAGTGCTTTGTTAAAGCGCAATGTAAATCAATATGGATGTATTGTATTGTATTTTGTACAGCCGCCCTCATTTCAAGCCCAGATAACCCCATACCCATATAATTTAGGAATTAACTTTTTTTTTTCTGATGAAAGAAGTGAGTAAGATTTCTTACGCTGAATTGAATGTTCTATATTCTATATTCCGTGGGTCCTGCAATTTGAGTGAAAATGACAAAAACCCTGGCAGTGGAGTGGACACATTTTTGCACATTGTCTGGCAGTGAATGTGTTAATAGTTCTCCAATATGTACATTTATTGGGGATAGTAGATTGAAAAGCACAAATTGTTCTTAAAATCTTAATAGCTTTTTGAAAGTTCGTCAATGACTTTTGGGATGGTGCAAGTTTGTAGAAACCACTCTGGGTGTACTGAATCAGTCTTCCTCTGAGCGCTTAACTCTGAAACAACCTGCTTCCCTAAAGGCATCCGCCTCTTCTCGCTTTAATCCCACAAACATCCACTTTCTGTCACAACAAACGTCTCCTCTTGCAAAAAGATATATGATGAGCTAACTTATCTTTGAGGAAGCGCATCTCCTCATGGTTATGTAGCCCAAAGTTGAGGCATAAGGCAAGGAGCGCATCACATGTCTAATACATCCTAATTATCTGCTGAACTGCAGTTGGACCTCCAGTTTTGCAGATTTACTGGTTACCGGTGTAGCTGCTGAACTTTTGCACCGTCCCCCTCTCTACTCATCCCCCAGCTGTGCGTGCTCACCGTCATCTACCACACTCCTCCCTTTCCTTGACACGTCCTACCCATTTTTTTTTTTTCTGAACGTAAAAGTGTGTGTGGTCCCTCTCGCCTCTTAGGACGTTGGGGGAGGCATGGGCCCAGTTGAAGAAAAGTCTGGCTGATGAAGGGGAGGTTCACCTGAAGTTCTCCTCAAAAGTAATTGACACTTTTATAACAATATAGAAAAAAATATCCTCTTTTAACAAAAAAATATGAATAGTAGTTTTGTATAGATCTGAAAACTGATACAGATCTGAAAGAGTACATACAGTTAGCATCTACTTTACATGCTAGCTCGAGTATTCCCAATTTTTCCAGTCCTATTAGTGGTCATATTATTACTCATCTTTGTGGAAAAAAAAAGCCTTAAAAATGTCAAAATGTGTGTTTAAAATTAAAAAAGAGAAACAAATCAATGGGTGTTAATAAACCACTCTGTTTTTTTATATTGTGGTTCAGCTGCAGAGTGAAGTGGAGAAACCTTTGCTGAGCTTCAGGGAGAACTTTAAGAAAGATATGAAGAGGTTCGACCATCATATTACGGATTTACGGAAGCAGCTGGCGACTCGATATGCTTCAGTGGAAAAGGTAGACATGTTTTTTTTGGGGGGGACGGGGGATCAATTTCCAGTAAAACAATCTTTTATGAAGATGCTTAGAAAATTATAAAGTCATCCAACATGCTACTGAGCGATGACTAACTAACCTTAAAGGATAACCATTTTTTTGTTTCCTAACTGACATCTGAAAAACGTTTTATAGCATCTAAAATACCCAAAACATGCAGGCTGATATTTTTAGTCAAATGCAAAACATCAATAAAAATGAGTTAAAAGTGTCCCAAAACTACTTCAAACTGACCTCGGAGATGTCGAGTTTCAGAAGGTCCCAGCCCCTTGTTCGTGATGTCACGCCAGGACGTCTTGCCTTGCTCTAGAATCAAAACAATGGCTTCAGATTCGGAGAAGATGCTTTCTTGTTACTCATCCACTTATGAATATGATTGAAAAAGTTCTGAAGAGGAAAGCATACATGTTTGCAATCGATTAAAGAAGTCCTAGCGTATCAATTCGAGCCGTCAGGACTCCAATGTAGCATCCCAGAAAATGCACAAGATGGCGCCCGAGCTCCGTTGGAAATGGGCTGATTTGTCTGCTGGGAATTTGTGTCAAATAGTATCAAATAGTAGTCTTGGTGCAACACATAACGATTCACCATCGCGTTATTTATGTTTTCCTTCTAATTTCGCCATCAACACGAAGTTTTCAGAACAAACAAAGTACCCAAAATGCATTGTGTGTCGCTTTCTCAGTCAGGGGCGTTCCAAACGTGACGTCACGTGGGGATAGTCATCAACTCGAAAACAAGACTTCCTGAATATTCAGCACGAGTCTTAAAACGTAAAATATAGCTATATGCCGTGGAATATGTGTAAAATACGCTCAGTAGAAGTCATTTGAAGTGATCCTGTCCGGAGGCGTCGGTTGTCCTTAAGGTTATGGGTTTGTTAATCAAACCCTGAATGTTTTCTCCCTTTTTTCCAGAAGCTAATACTGTGCGATTGAAATATGAAAAAAAAAAAACTTGCCTTGTAAAATTTACTGACTGAATAAAAAACAGTCATTTTTCAGTAAATATTGTTCCAAATTTTGTTCGGGTCAAATTGACTGATTATTTTACTTACATTTTTTACTCCATTTACACTGAGACCAAATATGCAAATATGTAGGTCCAAGTTCAAATATTCACTCAATGTATTGTATATAGGTTTTAAACCAGTGCTTAGCTGTAACCATCTTACGTTGAGATGAGATTTTAACGGCAATTACTGAGAAACTACACCTTCCTACATTATCATGTTGCTGTATTTTTTTGTTTTTTACAGGATCCGTCCCAAAATTAAACAATTGTTTATTTTTTGGTCCGAATTTGACACTAAGTATCCATGCATGTACGTTGTAATTCACTTATTACCCGCATTCATTTGTGCCACATGGAGTAAAGACAGACACCTTTTTCCCCTTGACATATTTGGGTGTCGATAACGTGTGTACCCTATAGGCCCGTAAAGCTTTGGCTGACAGACAGAAAGAATTGGAATTGAAAACTCAACAACTGGAGATCAAACTCAATACCAAGACTGAGGAAGACATCAAGAAAGCCCGCAGGAAATCCACTCAAGCAGGTCAGAATATATTGATTCTATTGTTCACTTGATTGATTAGTTCCATAGCATAGTATGAATGTGCACTTTATCGTAATAAACGTTCGTATCCCGTGACAGTCAGTGTACTCTCGCTAACTATCCGCAGATTTAATTGAGGGTAGGAATGTCGATCAGCCGGTGAATGTAGCGCATTGACTTTCAGAATGATGATAGACTGATACAGATACAATGTTTACCGCCACATGTTTAACCAGGAATGATCAACAACATAATGGAGCTCATAGATTAGCATTCTCATTAAGATAAAAACGATTTTGTACGATTCTAATTACACCAACCGGGAAGTCAATCCAAATATTTCTTTAAAAAAATACAATCTGTGCAACTCCATTTGTTCAAACATGGGATTCTGATCCAGATTGTTTGTGGAGTACGAATTGAGCAGCACAGTCAATCGGTTTTTAGCTAGCTCAGGAGGGTGGCCATTTTGTCACTTGGAATACGATTTAAGCAGCACAGTCAATTGGTTTTTAGCTAGCTCAAGAAAGCGGCCATTTTGTCACTTGGAGTACGAATTAATCAGCACAGTCCATCAGTTTTTAGCTAGCTCAGGAGGGCAGCCATTTTGTCATTTACAGTACAAAATAAGCAGCACAGTCAATCGGTTTTTAAGCTTGCTCAGTAGGGCAGCCATTTTGTCACTTGTGGTCGACTGAAAATGACATCACAGTTGCGAAGAGGCTCAGGTAACAACCAACCGAGGCTCAAATTCAGACAACAGATAAGCTAAAGGATTTTGTAAGATGCTAGTTACACTAAACGGGAAAGTCAACCCATACATTTCATTAAAAAATAGTGTTTGTGGAGTACAAATTCTTATCCTGGGCCTGTAAAGTGTCCTTGAGAGTTTTGAAAGGCCCTTGTAATTACAATTTATTATTATTAAGCAGCACAGTCAATCGGTTTTTAGCTCGCTCAGTAGGGCGGCCATTTTGTCACTTGGAGTACGACTTAAGCAGCACAGTCAATCAGTTTTTAGCTAGCTCAGGAGGGTGGCCATTTTGTCACTTGGTGTACGAATTAAGCAGCACCGTCAATCGGTTTTTAGCTAGCTCAGGAGGGCGGCCATTTTGTCATTTACAGTACAAAATAAGCAGCACAGTCAATCGGTTTTTAAGCTTGCTCAGTAGGGCAGCCATTTTGTCACTTGTGGTCGACTGAAAATGACATCACAGTTGCGAAGAGGCTCAGGTAACAACCAACCGAGGCTCAAATTCAGACAACAGATAAGCTAAAGGATTTTGTAAGATGCTAGTTACACTAAACGGGAAAGTCAACCCATACATTTCATTAAAAAATAGTGTTTGTGGAGTACAAATTCTTATCCTGGGCCTGTAAAGTGTCCTTGAGAGTTTTGAAAGGCCCTTGTAATTACAATTTATTATTATTAAGCAGCACAGTCAATCGGTTTTTAGCTCGCTCAGTAGGGCGGCCATTTTGTCACTTGGAGTACGACTTAAGCAGCACAGTCAATCAGTTTTTAGCTAGCTCAGGAGGGTGGCCATTTTGTCACTTGGTGTACGAATTAAGCAGCACCGTCAATCGGTTTTTAGCTAGCTCAGGAGGGCGGCCATTTTGTCATTTACAGTACAAAATAAGCAGCACAGTCAATCGGTTTTTAAGCTTGCTCAGTAGGGCAGCCATTTTGTCACTTGTGGTCGACTGAAAATGACATCACAGTTGCGAAGAGGCTCAGGTAACAACCAACCGAGGCTCAAATTCAGACAACAGATAAGCTAAAGGATTTTGTAAGATGCTAGTTACACTAAACGCGGAAGTCAACCCATACATTTCATGAAAAAATAGTGTTTGTGGAGTACAAATTCTTATCTGTGGCCTTTAAAGTGTCCTTGAGAGTTTTGAAAGGCCCTTGTAAATACAATGTATTATTAAGCAGCACAGTCAATCGGTTTTTAGCTCGCTCAGTAGGGCGGCCATTTTGTCACTTGGTGTACGAATTAAGCAGCACTGTCAATCGGTTTTTAGCTAGCTCAGGAGGGCTGCCATTTTGTCATTTACAGTACAAAATAAGCAGCACAGTCAATCGGTTTTTAAGCTTGCTCAGTAGGGCAGCCATTTTGTCATTGGTTTTTAGCTCGCTCAGTAGGGCGGCCATTTTGTCACTTGGAGTACGACTTAAGCAGCACAGTCAATCGGTGTTTAGCTAGCTCAGGACGGCGGCAATATTGTCACTTGCGGTGTACTGAAAATGACATTACCGTGGCTCAGATTGAGACAGCGGATGAGCCGAAATTGGTCACCGTGTGCAAAATTTGACCACGCCTATCACTAGGCTTGCGCTGGACATGAAAAGGGAGTCCTAAGTGTCAAGAGTACAAAACTGAATGTCCATCCAGTCGCTTCAACATGCTGCTTGTACTAGGCTGGATTTATAAGGTGTATTTTCAATTGCAACAAATTTCAGAGAAATGCGTCTCTCAGATGAAAAAAAAAAAGCAGATGTCCACTTTCTCTGCCATGTGATGTCATGACTCAGCCAGGCACCGACCACATGCTGTCACAAACAAATGTGAATAGCCTCCATCCAAAGAGTCCCTCTGTATGCGCACACAGAGCGCAGTCTTCCCTCCTCTGTGGCGCTTATGCAACGAAGGAGAAAAACAGCAACGCTTGTTGATGCCGTTCGTTCGGTCTACTTTCCCGCAATCACTTGAGTGTGAGGGAAAGAGGTGCAAGGGATGATACCATAACAAAAGTAGCTCCCATAACAAAGACTCATTTCTCATAACATGCTTTCATTATATGTCATGTAATTGTACTCGGGTTTTCCCAACATTGTGTTTTTGTTTCTTTATGAGCAAGTTTGACTGTACTTCCTGTTCTAATAAGTGGTTTCTGTATTCGGTCATTTAGTTTTTTTTTTGTTTAATGTAGTTAACTCATCTTAGACTTCTTAACGAAAATCAAAAGTGCACAGTTTTATATTCTTTAGGTAGGAATTGAAGTACAAAACATTTTATCTGGCTCAGATAGTAACTCAGTAACTGCGAGGCCATGTGTAAAAATGTGCCCACGCCAGTGCCAGGGTTTTTGTCATTTTCACTCAAATTCCAGGACCCACAGTATATTGACTTTTGGGACTACATAAACATTGCATGAAGCGTAAGAAATCATAGACTCTCTTCTTTCATCAGAAAAAAGTTAATTCCTAAATTATGTGGGTCTGACGTTATATGAGTTTGAAATGGGGGTGGCTGTCCAAAATACAATGCAATACATACATATTGGTTTATATAATAATAATAATAATAATAATACGTCTGTGTAAGCTCTCAGTCGTACAGGAGTGGTCCATCGATGAGAAGGTTTCTTCAGCCGTCATCTGTACAAAAGTTCACTTTTGTACAGATGACGGCTGAAGAAACCTTCTCATCAATAATAATAATAATAATAATAATAATAATAATAATAGATTTCATTTATAAGCGCCTTTCAAAACTCAAGGTCACTTTACAGTCACAGGATATGTTTTTCTGTGGCTGAACAGCGGCAGCCACACGCTCCAACGTTCACTTAACCCGGAAGTAAATAGAAAGCTAGCTAGCTAGCTAGTACATTGCTAATAGATAGCCAACAGATAGCTAGCTAAATAGCTAGCCACCTAGATAGCTATATAGCTAATAGCAAGCTAGATAGTTAGTTAAGATTGTGTTACAAAATAATTCTGCATGCTATGTAGATAGCTAGCAAGCTAGGTATATATCTAGGTAGATCGCCAGGTAGCTATTTAGCCAGGTAAATAGCTAGCTATTTCAGATCGATGGATGGATACATCGGTAGATAGGTAGGTAGTAAGCTAGCTATATAGTGAGGTCGATAGTTAGTTAGGTAGATAGCGAGATAGATAGATAGCTAGTTAGGTAGATAGCTAGTTAGGTAGAAAGCTAGCTAGGTAGATAGATAGCTTGATAGCTAGGTAGATAGTTATATAGCCCTTTAACAACAGCTGAAGCTGGAACAACGATTACGTGACTGTAAAGTGACCTTGAGATTTTGAAAGGCGCTTAGAAATGCAATTATTATTATTATTATTATTATTATTATTATTATTATTATTATTATTATTATAAAGCGCAAACATGGAAAAGGGGGAAATTATGCCCCCTTGTGAAGGAGAAAAAAAACATTACCAGAGGTCTGTCCAGCACTTTATTGGTACCCAAGCAAGAAAAAACAAATCCCGAACAAATTTGGGAATGGCGCTCCGCGTCATATTTTCAATTCCAGAATACATTTGTGAATGGCAGTGAATGAGTTAACGTTCAGGCACTTGGCGATAACTCGCATTTAAACACATCGATTTTGTTCACGTTCATAGGAGATGACCTCATGCGCTGTGTGGACCTATACAACCAATCGCAGTCTAAATGGTTCGAGGAGATGGTCACTTCCAGTCTGGTGAGTTTATGTTTGGACCTCACGATTCGGGAATGTAAATAACGACGGTAGGAATCTAACCGAGTATAACAGTGGCTAAACATTGACGTCAATAACAGTGTGAGAAGCCTTTTAGGGACAGCAGTTGCTACAGTGGAGAGCTTATCACGTTATTAGGTTATCATTTTTAACGCATGATAAATTGATAGTTCTCTCTTAGGGCAAACAGCATATATCAGCAGTGTTTGAAATAACGTCTGCCCTGAGGCCCGTGGCGTCCAACTTTTACGTCGGGCGTACAACTTTCAAAACGTCTCGGCCCGAGTGGCCAACAACTTCTTCAAAAAAAAAAAACAAATCAAACAAATCAAACTTTTGTTTTAGTCAATAAAGCAAAAGCTACAAGCAAATTGCTACGAGCCACGTGTATTCCTCTTTCTAAGCGCCTTTCAAAAGTCTCAAGTGCACTTTACAGTCACGGTATGGTCCGAAGCACAAAACAGGTTTCCGATTGGCTGCCGTGCTGAGTATACAAATTGCCAAATGAACGTTCGTTTGGCAATATGCATCTAGTTGCATACAATTTGCATACTCGGCATGGCAGCCAATCAGAAGCCTGTTTCGTGCTTCGGACAATACCGTGACTGTAAAGTACACTTGAAAGTTTTGAAAGGCACTTAGAAAGAGGAGCCACGTGGCTTTTAGCAGACAACGCAAAGCAATCATTGCATTGTGCACCATGACGACAACTGGAGCAAAATCTTCGCCAAAGGGATTTTTTACCATAAATTAAGCAAGGGAGCATTTGTGGTAGGTACTACCTTCATACAAAAAAAAAACCTTTATACTTCGCAACAATGTTTTTTTTTTTTTGCGATTAGTCGTCTTATTGTGTTTCAAGTTGTGAAAAATGGGGCAGGCAACTTTATGGCCAGGCAGGCAACTTTATGGCCGGGCAGGCAACTTTATGGCCGGGCAAGCAACTTTATGGCCGGGCAGGCAACTTTATGGCCTGGCAGGCAACTTTATGGCCGGGCAGGTAACTTTAAGGCCAGTCAGGCAACTTTATGGCCGGGCAGGCAACTTTGTGGCCGGGCAGGCAACTTTGTAGCCGGGCAGGCAACTTTGTAGCCGGGCAGGCAACTTTATGGCCGGGCAGGCAACTTTATGGCCGGGCAGGCAACTTTATGGCCGGGCAGGCAACTTTATGGCCTGGCAGGCAACTTTATGGCCGGGCAGGTAACTTTAAGGCCGGTCAGGCAACTTTATGGCCGGGCAGGCAACTTTGTAGCCAGGCAGGCAACTTTGTAGCCAGGCAGGCAACTTTATGGCCGGGCAGGCAACTTTATGGCCGGGCAGGCAACTTTATGGCCGGGAAGGCAACTTTATGGCCGGGCAGGCAACTTTATGGCCGGGCAGGCAACTTTATGGCCGGGCAGGCAACTTTATATCCGGACAGGCAACTTTATAGCCGGGCAGGCAACTTTATATCCGGACAGGCAACTTTATGGCCGGGCAGGCAACTTTTCAGACTTGTCTGCTCATGTGTCCGCTAACTTTTTGTCATAAATTTCAGACACTGATATCACTCATCCATCATTTTTCCATGACCCAAATCTTACCTGTTGTATTTTCCGCAGGAGTTGGAACGCTTGGAATTGGAGCGAGTGGAGATGATCCGGCAGCACTTGTGTCAGTACACCACGCTACGACACGAGACGGACATGTTCAATCAAAGCGTATGTAACTACAGAGTAGATTGTATGCGGTCAACTGGTTTACTTACAGTAGATTGCTCTTTCTGTTGTTGTCCAGACGATGGAGCCGGTGGACCAGCTTTTACAGTGTGTGGATGCCGCCAAAGACAGGGAGGTCTGGGTGAAAGAGCATAAGACAGGAGACATTAGGCCTGTGGACTTAGAGATATAAACTGGAGATGAAACAGGACTGCTCACCTCGGGGGCTTCGGAACATGTCTGCCGAACCTTGTGGGGAGTTACGTGTTGGATCATTATGACTTTACACACAAAAAGTGGTGATTATCACTTTCCATCAAGAACCTGCTGAAGATGATATCAAATTCATGGTTAGACCAAGCCAACTTTTTGTTTCAGTCTTTCGTTATGCAAGCAAATGGACACTGAAGTGATGCGAAAGACTTTCAAGGATGAAGTAACAGCGGACAGTGTTAAATTGCCCCTTTGCCATGTTGCCTTGGATGTAAAGTTGCTGTTTTTAAATGTATTTTTTTTTTTTTTTGCTCCGCGTGATCATTCTTACCCCTGCGACGTTGGGATTTATTGGCGAAAATAATTTAACAGATACCGCCAAGCAAATTGCATACTAAGCGATGGCTGTTGTAGCACACAGTTACTGACCCTGTCTCCCCACACTATCGCTAAACATGAAAGTATTCCATGTAGGTGTGCATTAGTGGATGCAGCCATTAACCATACACATTCGCAATACCTTTTAACTCGTGTTTTTAGATAATTGATTTTGAATACCACTACATGTCAGTTAATTTAAAAAAAACTACATATACTTCCATGATCATATAACTGATCAAAAATCAAACCACAAAATAAATGAGTTATTAAAATGGAATTACAGTATATGTATATGTATGAGTCATATCTATTTGTTTGCTTTCATAAATGTATTCATGTTCATTTCAGGTGAACGTACAGTAATTTTACAGTATACGGATGAGTCTGAATGTTTCAAACATCATTCCCACACCTAAATCCTCCATGACATTCCATATATTTGTTGTATTGTTCTGTAATTTCTGACATTGGAAAAAAAACAAATGAAACAAGTGACATTTTTTTTTGTCAGACTGATGTGATCATTTGTTGAAGTAGACACCCCCGCTTGCTAATAATTGCCGCTAATTGATATATTTTTTGCAATTCTTATCAATTGTAAGTTATTGGGCAATCAATCAAGCATTGACAATACTAAAAATGATTAGAAAAATCTACAAATTGCAAATTTAGAGCAAAGAATGTGTCAACATTATGGAGAAATGTATTTCCAAGACAGGTTTATGATTATTGGGTACCATAATGTAAAGCAGAAAGGTGAAATTGAAGCTTCGTGAAGTGTTTCTGGTATTTTTTTACTGCTCAAATAAGGCTCAATTTAAATATAAAGGGCAATACGGTAGAAATGTATTACATTTCCGCTCCATTTTTAACGCAATACCGCCATCTAGAGGATACGCAAATTATCACAAGTGCTTCATAAAGTTTGATTTGTTTATCAGTTGTGTAGATACACTACGTGTGTGCGATGCAATACTAAAGCAGCTTAAGGAGGTAAAACGAAAAAAAATGAATAAAAGAAAAACTACATTTGTTTGGCAATTAATATCAGGTACAGATACACAAATAATGTCATATATAAAGATAAGATGACTAAATAATAAAATATTTATTATTAAAGAAAATTGCACTTACTTTGAAATCGCTGTTCACAAGGAGGCAGGAAACAACAAGGCATAAAATAAATTTTGCCTGCTAAGGCAAGGCTCAATGAATACATACACTAAGTATCAAATGTCCAATCACACAAAAACAAACAACAGGGGCAATAATTAAAAAACGAAATTATTTCAAAAGACGGACGGATGAACAAAAATCTGAATAAGCATCAATATGGCTAGAAAAATCACACATTCAGCATAATAGCAAACACGTGTAAAGGAGTTGTGCACAAGATTATTAAATTATGAAAGAAGTGACGCAACGACGCACAGTGTGGTACCAGGCCCCGCCCATAGTTTCCAGAACAATCTGGACGAGAGTCGCATTTCTCTGATGGTCTGGATTAATAATAATAATAATAATACAGATTAACGCACATATTCATGACAATATCTTATTTTATTTCCCCTTTTATGCTGTCTAGTGTTATCTAATTAGTTCCCTTATTCATTTTGAGTCCAGATTACTTTTTGTGTCATTATTTAATTCACGTTTTGTCGAGTGGAACTTTGAAGCACATTGGCTTCAAAGTGCTTTAGTGTTGCGCAGTTAATCACCAGACGAAACCCATGCGACTTCACCCATCCCTTCTGCCATACTGTGTTGCAGGTAATTGCTTCATTTCGTTTTTATTGTACAATATTTCGGTTTTTTGTGTCGTGTTTCATTTGGACGTGAGTGTTCATGGCGTATTGAACTGTGCGCCATTACAAGCTCACCGCGTGTTCTGCCGACGTCTCAGCATATGATGCGTTCAGGGACATCGTGTAAATAACAGCGAACTTGTGTTGTATTCTCTTTTTCTGTAAATAACCACTATACGATCACACGTTGTTCGTTCTGTTTTGTTATTTACAATGTTTCGCGTATTGAGAACAATCTGGACGAGATTTAGGTTAATCACCAGACGAAACCTATGCGACTTCACCCATCCCTTCTGCCATACTGTGTTGCAGAAATAAAAGAAAAAAGACACATCCACACGTCTGGTCTTATTAAGACGGCAGCATCGTGGAGATGAAGACAGTCACTGTTGTGACACCCGTCACACATGAGCAAAAAACGCAAAAGGGGACCAAGCACTTTTTCAGTCCTTAAATACACGACAAGGCTTGATTGGAAATGCGGCACAGATGTTGCTGCAGGTGGGAAACGCCATTCAGCTGAATCGGAAACACAATCAAGACATTTCATGGCAATTAATCCTTTTACAACAGGAATTAATAAGGTGAAGGTCCGGACAATTAATCAATATTTAACCCATAATGTTGCTTATTTTTATCTTTAAACCATTATAATCAGAGAAAAACGACAACGCTTGGTATTTACAGTTGCCCTTTTGAAAACTTCTCCGTGACTGTCACCACGACCTCACGTCGATCATTAGGTATTTTGTAGGAACAAGATAGTCAGTTTCGTGTTGCCACACGAACGAATATTAAATTACACTCTCAGTCTTTCCTGCACGGACACGAAACAATGCCATATAATTTGCTGAAACTCATTCAGAAATGCTTTGTAAAATGTATTTTTTTTTAAATTGACATTGGATAATGTATAAGCTTACGATCTCTCACAGTGGTTGAAAATCAATGCTGAAACGGTTCTTTGACACCCTAGTTGGAATTTACAGTACACACAATAAAAATACTTTTGCACACTGTATACAGTATTTAGATACAAGGCATGATCACTAATTTATTAATGTGGTAATTTATTCATGTATTTTTTATTTATTTGAGAATTTATTCATGTATAAAGTTATTACTTTATTAATTTATCAATGTATTAATTTATTGTGTTAAAGTATTGATTTCTTAATTTATCCGCTAGCGCGAATGCTAAAATGAATGGAAAATCCCAGTGGCATGCTAACAGGAAAAAAAGCATCAACTTTCATATTGATATTTGTTAAAATTCACAAGTATTCACACACAAGTGCCAGAGAAATTGCTCCATGCAGGTAAAAAGTATTTCAAGATACACAATCTTGTTGGCCAGCGCTTTTGCTATCTATTAGCTGTCTAAGTAGCTAGCTAGCTACCTATTGGTTTTCTATTAAATCGCTAGCTAACTTGATCTATTTGAGTTATTCCCGGTTGAACGGGGTCACAGTTGCTGGCTACCTAGCTAGCCATCTATTTGCTATCGATTAGCTGTCTAACTAGCTAGCTACCTATTAGTTTTCTATTAACTAGCTAGCTAACTTGATTATTATTATTCCCGGTTGAACGGGGTCACCGTTGCTGGCTACCTCACTAGCTATCTATTTAATATCGATCAGCTGGCTAACTACCAAGCTAGCTATCTATTAGTTATCTATTAGCTAGCTAACTTGATCTATTTGAGTTATTCCTGGTTGAGTGAACGTTGGCGCATGTGGCTGCCGCTGCTCACCCACAGAAAAACTGATCCTGTGACTGTAAAGTGACCTTGAGAGTTTTGAAAGGCGCCTGTAAATGTATTATTGTTATTATTGTTATTATTATTATCATTATTATTCATAATATGTGAAAAACTAAGTTACCTTTGTCGAGTTCAATCTCAATGTTCTTATTCAATCAATGTAGTGTGTACCCCACGCATGCCTGGCACGTTTCCTTTAACAGGCAGATATGTTCTTTATTATTGTTTAATTGTTTTAATATATTATTGTTTTACTTTGTCATTAAAAGTATATTTTTTTAGTTATTTTTTTAACTTGGTTTTCACGGACTATCGCTGTTCAAAATTCACAGATATATTGGATTGGATTGGATTGGATATGCCTTTATTAGTCTCACAGTGGAGAAATTTACATTTCACAGCAGCAAAGTGATGAAAGGAATGAAAGTAGAAAAACGAATATATATATATAATATATATAATATATATTTTTTGTAATAACACAAAATGTCATGATATGGCACAAAATTAATGATTTGAGGTCCAATATCCAATCTGAGGTCTTCTTTTCATAGTCTCAAACAGTAAAGCATAAATGGCACATGAATAGGTGACAAAATGAACAATTCAAACTCTTTTATTTCCAAAAACAATATTTCACATTAAAAAAAATAAACAGTTTGCTTGAGCTTTGTTACAGTCAAGGGCAGTAATATGATGTCCTTGAAAGTAAAAGACAACAATGTTATGCAATATTTTTGGAGAAAATAGACGCCCACATGGGTGGCACCTTTATGTCAAATTTTGCAACAAAACTGGAATGGAAATTCTAATCAGTTAGCGATGAAATAGCACTTTGTTGAGGTGTGCTTAAAAATTATTAGCTGGGTACAGCTAATAATTTTTAAAAGAATAATTGATGAAGCACCTTTCTGATAAATGCAGCTGATGTATAAAGTGCATCTTATTTTTCATTTCTTAATTTTTTTAACCCAAATACAGAGTGTCGGATATTTATAAAATGTCCTTGAGAATTTTGAAAGTGTCCTTGAGAGTTTTGAAAGGCGCTTAGAAATAAAATTTATTATTATTTTGTTGTTGGTAGTAGTGGTATTATTATTATTATTAGTAGTAGTAGTAGTAGTAGTAGTAGTAGTTGTAATTACAGTAAAGTCTCATTATATCGATATTCTCGGGAGTCGGAAAATAATATCGATACAACCGGACTATCGATATATCCGATCCTGCGGGCATGTAATTTTCTCGTTGAGTTCATAGAAATAGTATCGTAATAAGCAGTACTATCGATATAACCGATATCGATATAACGAGACTTTACTGTATTATAATATTGTCATTATTAATATTATTATTACTAATATGATAATAATGATGGTGATGATGATTATATGTATTATTATTATTATTATTATTATTATTATTATTATTATTATTATATTTATTCTTATAATTCTTATATTTATTCTTATATTTATTCTTATAATTATTCTTATAATTATTATTATTATTATTTTTATTATTATTATTATTATTATTATTTGTAGTAGTAAAGGTAGTAGTAGTAGTAGTAAAGGTATCATTGTTTTATCTTTGTATTATTACACATTGTTTTGTTATTCATGAGAAGAGGAAAGGAGCGCAGAGCACCGATGCGTATGTGGAACTGCTGCAGCTTGGAATTGAAGCGCATTTACACGAGACAGGAAATGTGAGACAATCTGTTTTCGTCAATGATGCTTTGTGTTTGCTTGCAAAACTTAGCTCGTAGCATACTTGCACATTTCACCATGACGTCCTTGATCCACTGGTGAAAAGGATGCTTTTATCCTCTGTTCTTTCATTAGAACTGCTTCGTGCAACAAATAGGGTGCAGAAACTGGTAAAGATTGAAGACTATGTTGTGTTACAAGAGCGGCTGTCTTTACAGCAGCTCCTGTATTTTTTTTTTTTTTTTTTTTTTTGCTGCTGTGAAATGTTAAATTCTCCATTGAAAATCAAGGTTCATCTAATCGAAAGAGGACAACACATTGTATTGATCAAAGGCCACATTATAAGGAAATACGGTCAAATATGTCATTTGTTTAAACACACTATTCAATATCATTATGAATATATGCAGGGAGTACAGGCTAAGATGAGGTGTGCTTAAAAAAACTAACTTTTTTAAAAAAAAAATGTATTGTTTATGACAAAATAACAACAGCACAACTAGACGCTGGGATTTTGTTCATAATGTGAAAGTGGAGTTAAAAACACTATTTCAGTCCTACATCAACACTTCAAATTGCTTGATCATAGTTTCTTCAAATGTCAACCAGGATGGCATTTGACTGTATAAAAACAACTATTTTCTAGTCAACCATCAGTTTCTTGAGAGAGTTGAGATACGCCGGAATGAGTGAACTAACAGACTCGCCGTCGTCGTTGAGTATCTTCTCACTTCGACCTTCTGAACCCACGGAGCTGGCCGATCGAACCAGACCGGGATGCGGCGTGCTGTAACCCTGCAGGTGGGCAACAACAAAAAACATGTTGTCATGTTGGACTGGTGAAGTAGTCATTTTTCTTTTTCTACAGTCAAGCCCAAAAGTATTCAAACTGTGGGATTGTGTGTAATTTTTGGCTTAAAGGACAACCGACGCTTCCGGACAAGTTGTGTCCATAATTTGTAAAATCACTTGAAATGACTTTTACTGAGCGTATTTTACAAAGATTCCACGGCATATAGCTATATTTTATGTTTTAAGACTGAATATTAAGGAAGTCTTGTTTTCGAGTTGATGACGATTCCTGACGTGATGTCACATCAGGAACGCCCCCCCGACCGAGAAAGCGACACACAATGCATTTTGGGTACTTTGTTTGGTCTGAAGACTTTGTGTTGATCCGTGGTGATGGCGAAATTAGAAGGTAAACACATAAATAACGTGATGGTGAATTGTTGTGTGTTGCACCAAGACTACTATTTGATATTAGTTGACACAAATTCCCAGCAGATAAATCAGCCCATTTCCAACAGAGCTTGGGCGCCATCTTGTGCATTTTGTAGGACGCTACACTGGGCGCCTCAAAATGATCCAGATGGAAAGAAAATACAGTACTTGTATGTGGCTTAAAGGACAACCGACGCCTGAAGTTGTGTCCATAATTTGTAAAATCACTTCAAATGACTTCTACTGAGCATATTTTACAAAGATTCCATCACATATAGCTATATTTTACTTTTTAAGACTCGCACTGAATATTCATGAAGTCTTGTTTTTGAGTTGGTTACGATTCCTCACGTGACGTCACTTCAGGAACGCCCCTGACTGAGAAAGTGACACACAATGCATTTTGGGTACTTTGTTTGGTCTGAAAACTTCGTGTTGATCCGTGTTGTTGGCAAAATTAGAAGGAAAACACATAACGCGATGGTGTTGCACCAAGACTAGCTTGGGCGCCATCTTGTGCATTTTCTGTTACGCTACATTGGAGTCCAGACGCCTCAAAATGACACGGAAGGACTTCTTTAATCGATTGCAAACATTAATGCTTTCCTCTTCAGAGCTATTTGAATCATATTGATAACTGGATGAGTAACAAGAAAGCATCTTCTCCAAATCTGAAGCCATTGTTATGATTCTAGAGCAAGGCAAGACATCCTGGCGTGACATCACGAACAAGGGGGCGGTACCTTCTGAAACTCGCCATCTTCGAGGTCATTTTGAAGTTGTTTTGGGACACTTTAACTCATTTTTATTGGTGTTTTGCATTTGACTAAAAATATCAGCCTGCGTGTTTTGGGTATTTTAGATGATATAAAACGTTTTTCTGATGTCAGTTAGGAAACAAAAAAAATGGTGTTGGTTGTTCTTTAAGCGATTAAACTTAAAAGGTGAAATGAATATATTATTTAGACTCATTACATGTGTTAATGAAGCAGGAAACAAAAGTAAAAACAAAAAGATTCTTTAATCTTTGGGACGATACAAAATGTGACTTCCCACCCCGAGTCGAAGGCAGAGCAGAAGAGCCAAGAGGGTTTTTATAAAGACGGACAGGATGTGATGTCATGTGAAGGCGGACAGAATGTGACATGTAAAGGCGGACAGAATGACGTGATAACAGGAAGTCCGAGAAAATAAAACGATGTGAAAGGAAATAGAAAAGATGTTTAAAATGTGTTCGTATAGCCAATTGCCTTAATACATATATTATTTCGACTCATAACATGCATTGCAAGATATTTCACACTTTTATTTGTTAGAAATTATAATGTCGCATGAAATAAACAGAAAAAAAATAGTCATGGGGGCCAAAATGACTATAGTTTTCTGATGACTGACATTGCCTTGATTTAAACTAATTTTTCTGTTTATTTCATGAAATCTAAAAGAACAAATTCGATTTTTTTTTTAACGTTTTGCATAAGCCGTAAATAATAATCAAAATTCTAACAAATAAAAGCTTGAAATATCTTGCCATGCATGTAATACGTCTCTATAATATATTCATGTCACCTATTAAGTTGAATTACTTAAATTAATAAACTTTTTCACAATAGTCACATTTTCTGAGTAGTACTTGTATTTGTATTGGACCTGAATACCTGTATTAATAATGTAATACACCTTCCATTATTAACAATATACAAAAATCTAATAAAACATAAATAAATAAAGAACCAAATGACATACAGAGGAGTATCCCTTGCTGAAGCTGCCTCTCTTCTTGGTCCTTATTTTAGTAAGTGCCGATTCGGCGATGTCAGCTCGTTCCTCAGCGTCATCCAATTCATGGACCGTCTTCCTGTACTTGGCCAAGTTCATGTTGGCTTGTTCCTCCTAAGAGCATTTTGGGGAGATGTGGTGTTAAATGAAGCTTTGATAAAGGCACGTTAGAAATTTGAAATGTCTTTTTTTTTTTTTTAATAGGGAATCAATGTGAAAGATGGACTGAATTCATAGAAAGATGTCAAGTACCTCCAATATCTCTTATTTATTCCATGGGAGGATTAAAAATGTTATAATGTAATATGTATTGTATAATGTAATATTTTATGGGACGTCATTTGACTTGCTTTTGCGGCCCGTACAAAATGATGTGGAGGGCCGGATTTGGCCCCCGGACCTTGAGTTTGACACGAGATGTAGCATGATTTTGAAAAATCAAAATGACATTCATTCATTGAGTTATTTATGTATTTATGTATGTATTTATTTATTTTTGAATGTTGCTGTGCCGATGACCATTTTGTGTTTGGGAGCCTTTTACTGAGCGAGTTGCTTGTTCTGTAGCCCCAAAGGGACATAAGTCTTCTTGTGCCGGTCCCAAGCCCGGAAAAATACAGAGGGTTGTGTCAGGAAGGGCATCCGACGTATAAGATTGGCCAAAACAAACATGCAGATCGAACCTCTAAAGATGGAGGACACTGATTTGCTGTGGCGACCCCGTCAAGAGAAAAGCCAAAAGGAAATATATTTATTTATGTATTTATTTATGTATTTATTTATGTATTTATTTATTATTTATTCATATGCTAATTTATGTATTTATTTATGTATGTATGTGTGTTTTTATTTATTTTGGTTAGATATTTATTTATTTACGTATTTTTATGTATTTATTTATACAGTTATTGAGTTATGTTTTTGTTTATTTATGTATTTATGTGTTTGTTTCTTTGATTATTGATTTTTATATATTTATTTATATAATTATTTATTTATTACTGAGTTTAAGAGTGGTTTCAATTGGTTGAGAAATAATAATAATAATAATAATAATAACATTATTACAATTAATAACAATAACACCAATAATAATAATAATACTACAACTAACAATAATAATCACAACAATAATAATAATAATAACAATGATACCTTTATTACGACAACAACTACTACTACTACTATTACTACTGATAATAATAATAATACCACTACTACTACTACAACTAACAATATTAATAACATTGGTTGCGTTGGAAGCACAAATATGCATTGAAACAATCAGCAGAAAAGAAAAACCGAAAATATTAATATTAATAATAGTAATAATAATATAGAAAATGGGAAGACAAATATGGAAAGCACACATACAGCCTCTTCCACTTGTCTCTTGTAGGCCCTCATTTTGTTCTGCAGCCTCTCCACCAGCTCCTGCATTCTCTGCTGGTTCTTTTGATCCTCCTCAGATTGGAAAACAAGTTCCTTGAGCCGACGCTCATTCTTCCGTAGTGTCTTCACCGTCTCGCCGTGTCGCTTCTGCTCTGACTCCAGTTCCAGCTCCAACTCTTTCACCTGCATCGAAATGAAGTTTGACTACATTTTGGAGATTTTTGGGCTGAGATAAGTCAAATCATGACATGGCAGATGAACCGTTTACCTTTCCTTCCAACTTCTGGATGATCTTCTTGCCACCTTTTAGTGCCATTTGCTCCGCCTCCTCCAATTTCGCACTCATATCTTTCACCTGAGCTTCAAGACCTTTCTTCACCTTCTCCAAATGGACCGTGTGTTCTTGCTCCAGTCGAAACTCCTCTCCAACTCTGGCCAACTATTGACAATCAGCAATTTATTGATCGCAAGTTCCTCTGGTGTGTGTATTTTTTTTTTTTTTTTACCTCGCAGTTGGCCTTCTTGGATTTTTCTACCGATCCCCTCAGCTCTCCTTGGAGCTCATCGTGCTCGTGCTGCAGAGCTTGGATATCCACTTCGAGCTTCCTTCTCCCATTCAGAACTGACTGGAACTAAAAAAAAAAAAAAAAAAAAAAATAATAATAATAATAATAATAATAATAATTATAATAATAATAATACCCCACCCACCCCAACTCCATCCCTTTTCAATTGCTGCTGTGGACTGCAAATTTCCCAATTGTGGGACGAATAAAGGTATTCTGATTCTGATTAATAATAATAATAATAATAATAATAATAATAATAATAATAATAATAGGGTTACAACAATGATACCTTTATTACTACTACAACAACAACTAC
The DNA here is from genome assembly GCF_051943395.1 of Hippocampus bargibanti. NCBI lineage: Eukaryota > Metazoa > Chordata > Actinopteri > Syngnathiformes > Syngnathidae > Hippocampus > Hippocampus bargibanti. Next base: position 2,578,500 of record NC_142748.1, on the reverse strand, counting down.
TACTACTAATAAAAGTAATACCACTACTACTCAGTGGTGGGACGTCAGGGCCAGCAAGGCCTTCTCTGCTGGCCTAACATAATCAGACATCATTATCATAATCATAATAAAAGTCAATTTCATTAAAAAAGTATTTTTTCTAAATATAAAATATATATATATATAATTATTCTACATACTGTTTTCTTGATGTTATATTATATCCATTTGGTTATGCTCCTTTCAGTGTTGTAGTTTTAGGTCAGAGTTTTTAATCCAATCAGAATTCAGCTAGTTTGTGTCGCCAGGCTATATGAAATCTGACCGACCCCTTCAGAATCAAAAGTGAGGGCGTCTGTGCGCTGTACAGAACGGGCACGTGTAGTTGATATACAGTTGCGATAGCCAATCAGATCACGAGTTGGCACAGTAAGACCAGCTAGAGGGCCTCGCGTTGAACAATGACGTACGCGTCCTGTGATTGGATACACACTTTACCTCGACCCGGAAACCCGGAAACTTTAGCAGAAAAACCAAGTATATCTACTCGGTTTTTTTTAACCTACAATGGCTGAAGGAGAGGACAGTTCGCTGTCGCATGTAGGTAAGCCTATTCTCAAGAACAAATGAAAAAGATTTGTTTACTTTTATTTTCAACAAATAGTTCTTTTTATGAACGTCTTGTCGTTTTTCTTATATTAAACTGACATTTTGTAATTTAGCGTAAAATCTTGTTAAAGATTGCATATTCTTGATGGACTTCATAAAACTTTGTGGACAAATGATTTTAAATTTCCTTTTATTTTTAAGTGTTTGCAGTATCACGTGTAGTGACAAGTTCTAATTGCTGATGCAGATTTATTGATGTGTAATTGCTCCGGAAAATAGCTTGTGTTGTAGACGATTAAGGTGATGCCACGCCCAGTATTGCGTGCGTGTGCTTTTGTAAATGATGTCTCCAGTCGTTGTGTCATAAATTATGGTATTAAGAGGGATATTTCTTCAAGTCGGACTAAGCCGGACTCCACTGAAGGCCTAGGTGTGAAATGCACGCACCGCCACTGCTGCTACTACTACAACTAACAATAATAATAATAATAATAATAATAATAATAATAATAATACATTTAATTTATAAGCGCCTTTCAAAACTCTCAAGGTCACTTTACAGTCACTGCATATTTTTTTCTGTGGGTGAGCAGCGGCTCTAAAGATGGAGGACACTGATTTGCTGTGGCGACCCCTTGAAGGGAAAAGTCGAAAAGGAAAAGAAGAACGTGAGCAGCGGCAGCCACACGCGCCAGCGTTTACTCAACCCGGAAGTAACTCAAATAGATAGAAATCTAGCTAATATATAGGTAACAGCTAGCCAGCCTGATAGCTTGCCAGATAGATATCTAATAAATACATTATTATTATTATTATGATGATGATTATGATGATGATGATTATTATTATTATTATTATTATTATTATTATTATTATTATAGCTAGCTATAACCGGATAAATACAGAGGGTTGTGTCAGGAAGGGCATCCGACGTAAAAGCTTGGCCAAAACAAACATGCGGATCAAACCTCTAAAGATGGAGGACACTGATTTGCTGTGGCGACCCCGTCAAGGGAAAAGTCGAAAGGAAAAGAAGATTATTATAGCTAGCTAGCTAGATAGCTAATATATAGCCAGCGAGATAGCCAGTTAGCTAGCCATTAGCCAGCCAGATAGCTCATATATAGCCAGCGAGATTTACAATGCATTTTCCCCAAAACGCACATTAATAATCAAAGCAAATACTATACACTAAAAGTCATCGACACAACAAAGTCTTGTCTCACTTATATAACAGCTTAAACTGTAAATCTACTTAAATCTTATTTCATGAATGCAATATTTATCAAAATACCACAATTATATACACATAGGTTATAGATATATATATATATATATATATATATATATATATATACAGTAAAGTCTCGTTATATCGATATTCAAGGGAGTCCGAAAAAATATCACGGGACTATCGATATATCCGACCCTGTTTGCATGTAATTTTCTCCGTGCGTGCATAGAAATAGTATTGATATAACCGGGACTATCGATATATCCGATATCGATATAACGAGACTTTACTGTATTTTCATATGAAAAATCATGGGTCTGGTCACATTGATTTGCAATGAGTGCCCACGCCCACAATTGCGCACCCCTCCTTTACTCAAATCTGTCTCCTCCATATAATTCCATTTAAACCACCAATATAAGATCTAATCTCAAATACTTTATCCCCACTTGTTTTTTTTTTCTCCATCACATTCCATTTTATTCCAAACGGTGAATTTAATACTTACCTGGTTATTCAGATCACTGTATTTTTCATTAGCGTCCTGCAACTCCACCTCCAAGGCTTTTCGAACCCTCTCTGTACTCTCCAGAGCGGTGCGAGTTTCTTCACCAGCACTGAGCAGCAGTGCGCAACGTCTCTCCAAAGTCCCCATTTCGTCCTTATGCTCCTCGCGGGCCTTCACCTCCTCCTCAAGCTGACCTTGGAGCTCCTAGAGAAGACACAAGTCACCAAAGTTCTCACAACACAGCAATGGATGGGAATGAGCACTTTGTCAGCCAACCTTGATCTGCTGTTGTGTCTTTTTACTGCTTTTGGTGAACTCTGCGTTGCTCTTGGTGAGGAGATCAACTTGTAGCTCCATTTCAGCCACATCGCCCTCGAGTTTCTTTTTCACTTTTGCTCCCTCCATGCGACCTTTAATCTCCACATCCAAAGTAGCCTGCAGTGATTCCAACGCCCTCTGGTGGCTTTTTCTGACAAACAAATCAAGAGGGAGGATCAAGCTTGGATTCAATGTTCAGTTTTATCACACCCAAGCCGTTTTGAAAGGAACAGAAAGCGGAATAAGACAGGACTTACCTCTGGAGTACATTGAAGGATTTAAAAGGAAATAGAAGACATTGTTACAAGCAGAAAGAATCAAAGTGTGTGAAGCATTAAAAAAAAAAAAAGGAGAGAAGAAAGTCTCCGGGAGATGAGGTACCGAGCAGCATCAATCTCTTCCTCCTTCTCTTGAAGGCGACGCTCCAGGTCTGATTTGGCCTGTGATAACTCCAGCTGCATCCTCAGTAATTTGGTTTCCTCTGCCTTTAAAAGGAATAAATCTGATAAGAATTGAAACGAGGAGCATTTTCATCCGGTAAAAAGGGGAAATGAAATAGCTTTGTACCTCTAAAGCTGCCTCTGACTCTTCTAGTGAAGCCTGTAATTCTTCTTTTTCCATCTCAATCTTTTTCTTTGCCTTTTGGAGCTCATGGACACTTTTGCCTCCATCTGAGAGCTGGTCCATGAGATCAGCAATCTCCTCTGCAAATAAGGATAGTTTAACAAAGACATTCCCAACAACACTTACATATACAGCGAAAACAAAAATTAAAAAATCAATTTCAACATGTAATGCTACATTGTTCTGAGCTTCTTTGAACACATCATAAACATGCACTTTGATCAATCACACATGCAACACGAATGCTGAAAAATGGTCAAGTCATCAAACAAAATACGTACAATAAAATAACATATTGCAATATATATAATGTATGTATATTGTATATATATAATAAAGTATCGATACAATTACAGTATATACAGTAAAGTCTCGTTATGTCGATATCGGTTATATCGATAGTACTGCTTATTACGATACTATTTCTATGAACGCAAGGAGAAAATTACATGCCCGCAGGGTCGGATATATCGATAGTCCCGGTTATATCGATATTTTTTCGGACTCCCGAGAATATCGATATAACGAGACCTTACTGTATATTATATATTATACATAGATAATTATTACATTGTCATACAAACAAATATATAAATATATACAATTATCTAATTCTATATATTTATTATATATACACTTTTATTTATTATGTATATTATCATATATTATATAATTATTTATTATATCATAATATATAATATATTACAGTAAAGTCTCGTTATATCGATATCCGTTATATCGATAGTACTGCTTATTACGATACTATTTCTATGAACGCAAGGAATTTTTTACATGCGTGATCGGATAGATCGATATAGTTATATCGATATTTTTTCCAACCGGGAATATCGATATAACGAGACTGTATGATATAATAATATGATAAAAGTACTCTTAAATTATGTATATTATATTATATATAATTATTCATTATATAATATATAAAATATATAAAATTATCTATTTTTAGATATAATTTTAAATATACTTTTATTTATTACATATATTATCATATATATTCAATAATTATTTGTTGATTTTATATATATATATTGGATTGCATTGGATTTGCCTTTATTAGTCTCACAGTGGAGAAATGTACATACACATACATACACACATATATATATATATATACAGTAAAGTCTCGTTATATCGATATCCGATATATCGATAGTACCGGTTATATACGATACTATTTCTATGCACGCAAGGAGAAAATTACATGCAAACAGGGTCGGATATATCGATAGTCACGGTTATATCGATATTTTTTCCGACTCCCGGGAATATCGATATAACGAGACTGTATGATATAATAATATGATAAAAGTACATATTAAATTATATATATTATATATACTTATATAATTATTCATTATATAATATATAAAATATATAAAATTATCTATTTTTAGATATAATTTTAAATATACTTTTATTTATTACATATATTATCATATATTTTCAATAATTATTTGTTGATTTTATATATATATATTGGATTGCATTGGATTTGCCTTTATTAGTCTCACAGTGGAGAAATGTACATACACATACATACACACATATATATATATATATATATACAGTAAAGTCTCGTTATATCGATATCGGATATATCGATAGTCCCGGTTATATCGATACTATTTCTATGCACGCACGGAGAAAATTACATGCAAACAGGGTCGGATATATCGATAGTCACGGTTATATCGATATTTTTTCCGACTCCCGGGAATATCGATATAACGAGACTGTATGATATAATAATATGATAAAAGTACATATTAAATTATATATATTATATATACTTATATAATTATTCATTATATAATATATAAAATATATAAAATTATCTATTTTTAGATATAATTTTAAATATACTTTTATTTATTACATATATTATCATATATTTTCAATAATTATTTGTTGATTTTATATATATATATATATTGGATTGGATTGGATTTGCCTTTATTAGTCTCACAGTGGAGAAATGTACATATACATACACATACATACATACACATACATACACACATATACAAATATATATATATATATACTGTATGCGTGTATCTATACTCTTCGGCCTCGAAAAAGAGGAAAAAGTGTGACATGATCATTTGAGATTCATTTTATGGTAGCTTGTTTGTCTCTGAAGATGTCAATTTCGAGGGTCGTCACTCCTCTCCGTTCGACCAGCTATTCCAGGGGTGTCAAAGTCATTTTTTGCCGCGGGCCACATTGTAGTTCTGGTTTCCTCTCGAGGGCCGTTATGAATTTGGGGAATCCATTAGAATGTTTAAATCCCTTCAAATATTACATATAGAGCACACAGCAAATTAATGAATAACTCGTTTTCAAATCTGAAGTCAAGAATAATGACTTTTTTTGTGGTTGACATCCAAAAATATGACATTTTGGCTCAGATTTTAGCAATCATCGTGGAATTTAACAAGTTTGATTTGCTTTCGCGGGCCGAAAAAAATGATGTGGCGGGCCGGATTTGGCCCGCGGGCCTTGACTTTGACACCTGTGAGCTATTCAATTCTACCTTGGTAGACTTTGTTCTCCCTTCGTAGAGCTTCCAGCTGCTCCAAAGAATCTTCATGCACCGTCTTCAGTTTGAAAAGCTCGCTCACGTGTTGCCTGCTCTCCTTTTGACAGCCCTCCACGTCGGCTACCAGCTCCTCGCACTTTAACTTCCAGTCTCCCAGTTGCTTTTCTAAAACCCGTTGCTTCTTATCAAGAGCCTGTCCACATCCGCTCGCCTTCAAAATGGAGATCAGACTTGAAATTCTAGAATGGAGGGTATTTTGAGGGTATTTAAAGCGCACCTCTGCTGTACCTTCTCCAGATCCACGCAGAGTTCCTCCACTTCCCCCTGGAGCCTCTGTTTGGTTTTCTCCAGTGAGGAGCATTTCGCTTGTGTGGCTTCAGCTACCTCTTCAGCCTCTTGCAGCCGCAGGACCAGTTTTTTCCTGTGACGGAAACATTATTTCCTACCACTAGACCGGAACGCGGCTGCGTGAAGAGAAGAAAAAAGACCACCACTATCAACTTGACCTACTTGGTTTCCTCCAGTTCGTCGGCATACTGGATGGAGTCCGCCTCATGTTTGGTCCTCAAGTGTGTCACCTCGCCGTTGAGTTTGGAAACGAGCCTCTGTAGCTCTTGCTTGCTCTCCTGCTCCTCTTCGAGCTGCTCCTTGAGCCCCTCGCACTCCTGTCGCGCCGAGCTGAGATTCGACCCGATCGCCTGCTTACACTGGCAACCAACAAAGACACCCGAACGTTCGGTATTTCCTTAAAGAGCCACGTGAAACGTTTCATTTCAGTCTCCTTTTCAAAATTGTGAGTTTTGTGCATCCACACCGCCACGCTTACTTTGACCTCCTCGTCCAGCTGTTTCTTGAGTTCTTCCAGCTGAGATTGGAGGAGAGACTTGGTCCGATTCAGCTGGCCGGATTTGTTCTCAGCGTCCGCCAGTCGTCGACTTGTATCGGTGTTATCAGCTAGATAGGTCGCAATGATCATTTGATTGAGACAATGCGGTTCAACTAAACGGGTGTCAAAGTGAAGGCTCGGGGGCCAAATCTGGCCCGTCACATTATTCTATTCGGCCCGCGAAAGCAAATCAAGCAGGAGCTATTTGAACTGTGAACTTATATTTTAACTTCTATAAGCTGCTGTGAAAACTGTGTTTAACTCATTCACAATTACACGATGTGCTAAAATGTGTTCACTCAGTGCCAGGGTTTTTGTCATTTTCACTGAAATTGCAGGTGACACATAATATTGAGTTTTAGGACTACATAAACATTCAATTCAGCATAAGAAACCTTAGACTCTATTAGTTGTGTTAAGTTCATATTGTCTCCTTATTATCTAATTTATAACTCTATTTAAATTAATTCCTAAATTATATGGTTCTAGAGTTATATGAGCTTGAAATGGGGGCGGCTGTCCAAAATACAATACGTACAATGCTACATAATGATTCACGTAGCGCTTTAACAAGAGCTGAGGCTCTAACAAGGCGCTAACATGGACAAAAGGCAAATGATGCGACCGCGTGGAAGGGAAAAACAGTGCCAGAGGTCTGACCAGCGCTTTATCGATAAACGGGTGTCAAAGTCAAGGCTTGGGGGCCAAATCTGGCTCGCCACATCATTTTATTCGGCTCATGAAAGCAAATATAACGGAAGCTATTGGAACTGTGAACTTATATAAGCTGCTGTGAAAACTGTGTTTAACTCATTCACTGCCAGACGATGTGCAAAAATGTGTCCATTCCAGTGCCAGGGTTTTTGTCATTTTCACTCAAATTGCAGGTCGCACAGAATATTAAGTTTTAGGACTACATAAACAGCGTAAGAAACCTTAGACTCTATTACTTGTATTAAGTTCATACTGTCTCCTTATCCTTACATACTGTATCCTTATAATAATAATAATAATAATAATAATAATAATAATAATAATAATAATAATAATAATAATAATACATTTTAAGCACCTTTCAAAGCTCTCAATGACACTTTACAGTCACAGACAAGCATAGGTACTATAATAAATAAAATACAATCACAAATATTATAATAATAATAATAATAATAATTATTATTATTATTATTATTATTATTATTATTATTATTATTATTATCTTATATTATATATATATATATATTATTAAGTTGTATGATTCTAGAGTTATCTGAGCTTGAAATGGGTCCGGATGTACAAAATACAGCGCAATGCTACATAATGATGCTATAGCGCTTTAACAACAGCTGAAGTTCTAACAAGGCGCTAACATGGACACAAGGTAAATGCTGCCCATTTCGTGGAAGGGAAAAACATTGCTAGAGGTCTGACCAGCGCTTTATCGGCAAGCCCCGCAAGAAAAACCCAAAAATAGTCAGGAATGGCGCTCCACGTCATGCTTTTCAATTCCCAAGTAAATTAGGGAATGGCAGTGAATGAGTTAAAGTTTGGAATGAGGATGACGACTTGCTAAAGTGGACTTGCTAAATTTCAAACCACAATTTCAAATTGTCATATGTAAACCACAAAAACAGTCATTATTTTTTATTTCAAATTTGAAAACTAGTCATTCATTTTTTTGGCGCTCTATATCTAATATGTGGAGGGGATTAAACATTCTAATGACTTCCCCAAATTTATAATGGCCACCGAGAGGAAACCATAACGACAATGTGTACTAAACTATTGTACTATTTTATTATTTATCCTTTCAGTCATAGTTTTATGTATTGTTGTTTTATCGTAAAGTGTCATTGGGTGTTCAGAAAGGCGCTTGTAAATTAAATGTATGATTATTATTATGATTATTACTATTATTATATTGTTATTATTATTATTATTATTATTATTATTATTATTATTATTATTGTTATTATTAACTCATATTTCAATCGCGTTTCCATCTATTCCCTTCCAATGACACCACACACTCATACATCCAGTAAATCTTCCTGACTTTTAGGTTAAACCGCCTCATCCGGCTATCAGGAATCTTACCTGTGAGTCGATTCTTAGCCACAGCGAGCTCAGTGAGTGTCCTCTGAAGGTCATCTCCTCTCCTGTTGGCGTCGTAGAGTTGCTCCTCCAATTTCTTCATCTGGCTATCTGAGGACATCTGTGAATATGTGAAGCCAGACACACATGTGATATTTTTTTTGAGGGGGGGGGGGGGGGGGTCACAAAAGCATATGGCTTTGGTTATTTGATCCTTCCTAATTCAAGGACCTTGGCTTTCTGTAGACCTTCCAGTGAAGTGGACAGGTCGTCGACTTCCATTCTCAAGTTCTGCTTCTCTTTCTCCAATTTGGCTCTGGTTCTCTGGAGAGCCTCACACTGCTCACTTAACTCCGCAATGACATCGCCATGGCGTTTTCTCATGGTTGCAGCAAGCGTCTCCGACTGGATAGATGATTCTTCCAGGTCTCGTCTCAGACGTTGGAGCTCCGCCTCTCGCTTTTTGTTCATCTCCATCTGTTTAGTACACAAAATCATTTTAAAAGACAACCGACGTCTCCGGACAAGTTGTGTCCTTAATTTGTAAAATGGCTTCAAATGACTTCTACTGAGCGTATTTTACAACGATTCCACCGCATATAGGTATATTTTACGTTTCAAGACTCGCGCTGAATATTCAGGAAGTCTTGTTTTTGAGTTGGTGACGAGTCCGTACGTGACGTCACTGAAGGAACGCCCCTGACGGAAAAAAGGACACATTGTAGCAGTCCTTCCATCACGTCAATGCATTTTGCTGTACTTATTTGGTCTGAAAACGTCGTGTTGCACCAAAAAGAGGCAGAAGAGGGTGACAAAGCTCCATGTAAGGAATTTATCAGTCTGTGGAAACGGGCTGATTAATTCCTCACAGGAGCTCGGTCGCCATTTTGTGCCTCCATTTCCCCCCAATGTTGCCTCAAAATGGCACGGAATAAATTACAGTAAAGTCTCGTTATATCGATATTCAAGGGAGTCCGAAAAAATATCGATATAACCGGGACTATCGATATATCCGACCCTGTTTGCATGTAATTTTCTCAGTGCGTGCATAGAAATAGTATCGATATAACCGGGACTATCGATATATCCGATATCGATATAACGAGACTTTACTGTATTTAATCGATTGCAAACATGTATGCTTTCCTCTTCAGAACTATTTAAATTATATTCATAACTGGATGTGTAACAAGAAAGCATATTCTCCGAATCTGAAGCCATTTTGATTCGCGAGCAATGCAAGACGTCTTGGCGTGATGTCACGAACTGGGGGCGGGACTTTCTGAAAATGCCCAATTCGCAGCTCAATTTATTTGAAGATTTTGGACACCCTTAAGTCATTTTTATTGGTGTTTTGCATTTGAATGTGATGTTGATTGTCCTTTAAGGTAGCATCCCTTTCTCCTCTAAAAAATAAATCAATGTCAAGATTAACATTTCAATCTGCTCCTTCTTACCGTTCTGGGAAATGTGCTTAGTTTCATCGCTTTTGGAGCCAGAATTTTTTTATTTGGTGAATGACAGCAAATTGAACACATCTGTTTCTTGAAATGATAAACATCATCTTCAGCCACTCAGTAAAACTTGACAGCTGGACTACTCATGGCTTGATATCCTTAAATGACTCCGGTAATTCCAAACACACAGACGACTTTTGGAAAAATATGCCCAAAGGACCTTAAATGATCAGTGTTTTTATTTTAAAATACATTTGAGGCATGTGCCTGATTACTAAAGACCGGACGTGGTGGTCAAGTATGAGAATAATCATTATTGGATGTAAAGGGGGTCATACAGTACATACCGGTCGGTGTAAGTGAACATAGATCGGATAATTTGACCGTGGTGTGAGGTAGCTAGCTAGCTAAGATACTTATTTCATTTTTCTATTTTTCTTACCTGTGAGGCGGTCACCCCGCCTGCTTCCTCCAGTCGATCTGACAGGTCCTCTAGTTCCCTGCCTAAATCTGCCCTTTGTTTTTCCACCTGTCAAAAAGACAAAAAAAAATGTTCAAAGACACACTTTTTGTATAATTCCACGCCCAAACTATTAACCGCATTTCCACAAATAGACATCTTATATATTTAATAAGACCCAATGGCTCGATTTGACCTTTAAATTACATTTTATACTGTGATTAATAATGAATGACATTAATTGAAGACACTGACAATGTTGATAGCTCACAACAATGTCAATATGCAACACAATTTATATACATACACCTGCCAGTGTGTATATTTTCAAATTATTAAAACCATTCTTTGAAAATCACAACATCCCATCACAGGTATAAATAAATACATAAATAAACACACAAATAAATACATAAATGTGTTGTTAAATACAAAACAAATAAATGCACAAACAAATAACTAAAAATGCAGAAACAAAAAATAACAACTAAAAAAAACAATAAATAAATATATTTACAGATGAATAAATACATAAATGAACTAGCAAATAAATAAATAAATACATAAATAAATACAACTAATTAACTTACTAAATAAATAGATAAGTAAATAAATGCACAAACAAATAACTAAACAAATGCACAAATAAATAAATGTGCATAAAGGAATACAGTAAAGTCTCGTTATATTGATATTCAAGGAGTCAGAAAAAATATCGATATAACCGGGACTATCGATATATCCGACCCTGTTTGCATGTAATTTTCTCAGTGCGTGCATAGAAATAGTATCGATATAACCGGGACTATCGATATATCCGATATCGATATAACGAGACTTTACTGTAAATACATAAATAAACTAGCAAATAAATAAAAATAGCTAAATAAATAGACCAATCAGGTGGTTCTGTTGGACTACCTGCTGTCCACGGGCATCATGTTGGTAAGCCCTGTATAGTTCAACATGTATTTACCATAGTAGAAATATTATAATAAGAATAATACATTTCATTTATAAGCGCCTTTCAAAACTCTCAAGGACATATTAGAATGTTTTGTTGATATTTAGATGAGTGTTTGAGTAATTATTGAATTATAGAAGTTGTTAATGTGTTATGGGGACACTGCAGAGTGAATATACACTCATATAGTGTGTCAAATATGCTGTAAAATAAAGAATGGCGGTTACTACGGTGGATAGTTTATCATACTATTGGGTTACAGGGTGCATGAAAGGGAAAGATGACTTTATTTATCAACAAATATCTATTCAACTAAAAAAAAATCAACGAAAAAAAAAACATGAGAAAGATACTACAACTAAAATTAAATTAACTCATTCACTGCCATTTCTGAATTTATTTGGGTCATAAAAAGCATGACGTGGAACGTCATTCCGGAATGTGTTTAGGTTTTTCTTGCTGGGGGGGTGCCGATAAAGCGCTGGTCACACCTCTGGCAATGTTTTTCCCTTCCACAAAGGGGCAGCATTTGCCTTTTTCTACAGCCGCCCCCATTTGAAGCTCAGATAACTCCAGACCCATATAACTTAGGAATTAACTCTTTTCTTCTAATGAAAGAAGAGAGTCCAAGGTTTTTTTTTTAATTTAAAACAGATTATTTTCTTATAGCCAGTGTATTGTAGGTGTTCAAACACCTGAGAAGTTTCAGCGTAAGAAAAGAATATGTTTTAAAGTAGTTATCAAGTAGACAGGATGAACTTAAGTCCAAGGTTTCTTACACTGCATTGAATGTTTATATAGTCCTAAAAGTCAATATTCTGTGGGTCCTGGAATTTGAGTGAAAATGACAAAAACCCTGGCACTGGAGTGGACAATTTTTTGCACATCTGGCAGTGAATGAGTGAAAAAGGGTCGTAAAAAAATCAACACGAAACCCTGTGAAGTGTACAACATACCAATGTACTCTATCAGCTTTTACTTAGACAAATGTGAATGCACGGAAGATGCTTCAAGTCCCACGCACCGTCATAAAAGTTTCACTTTCAAGCTCAAACATGTTTAACACAAAGCCCACCAAAACGTTTATAACCTCAAACCACCACATACACAAACAACTTTCGCATCATGAACTTTTACAGCTGCTTTAAAGATGGGAGATTCTCAAAGTCACAAAAAGCTGTAAAATTGGGCCTCCTGGATACTAAAGAAGACCCAGCGAGTGAAAACAGCGACTCTGCCCTAGTTTGGAGTGTCAGTTCCTTCAATAGCTTGGTATGTATTATATGACCTGTCTGTGGATATGTATTCCGAAACACCATAAGCCATGTAGACATTAAATATTGATGATTGTCTACTTTTGACCCTTTCATGCAGCCTGGAACCTGATAAGATGGTAAATCTTTCATCAGAATTCTGAGTTATAAGTCAGAATTCTGAGTTAAAAGTCGGAATTTTGAGTTAAAAGTCAGAATTTTGAGTTAAAAATCGGAATTCAGAGTTAAACATTGGAATTCAGAGTTAAAAATTGGAATTCAGAATTAAAAGTCGGAATTTTGAGTTAAAAATCGGAATTCAAAGTTAAAAATCAGAAATCAGAGTTAAAAGTCAGAATTCTGAGTTAAAAATTGGAATTCTGAGTTAAAAGTCGGAATTCTGAGTTAAGTCGGAATTTTGAATAAAAAAAAATCAGAATTTGGAATTAAAAATCGGAATTCAGAGGTAAAAGTCGGAATTCTGAGTTAAAAGTCGGAATTCTGAGTTTGAAATCGGAAGTCTGAGTTAAAAGTCGGAATTCTGAGTTAAAAGTCGGAATTCTGAGTTAAAAGTCAGAATTCTGAGTTTTAAAAAAATCGCAATTCAGAGTTAAAAATCGGAATTCAGAGTTTTAAAAATCGGAATTCAGTTTTAAAAATCGGAATTCAGAGTTAAAAATTGGAATTCAGAGTTAAACATTGGAATTCAGAGTTAAAAATTGGAATTCAGAGTTAAAAATTGGAATTCAGAGTTAAAAATCGGAATTCAAAGTTAAAAATCAGAAATCAGAGTTAAAAGTCAGAATTCTGAGTTAAAAATCGGAATTCTGAGTTAAAAGTAGGAATTCTGAGTTAAATCGGAATTTTGAATAAAAAATCGGAATTTGTAATTAAAAATCGGAATTCAGAGGTAAAAGTCAGAATTCTGAGTTTTAAAAAATCGCAATTCAGAGTTAAAAATCGGAATTCAGAGTTTTAAAAATCGGAATTCAGAGTTTTAAAAATCGGAATTCAGTTTTAAAAATCGGAATTCAGAGTTAAAAATTGGAATTCGGAGTTAAACATTGGAATTCAGAGTTAAAAATTGGAATTCAGAGTTAAAAATCGGAATTCAAAGTTAAAAATCAGAAATCAGAGTTAAAAGTCAGAATTCTGAGTTAAAAATCGGAATTCTGAGTTAAAAGTAGGAATTCTGAGTTAAATCGGAATTTTGAATAAAAAATCGGAATTTGTAATTAAAAATCGGAATTCAGAGGTAAAAGTCAGAATTCTGAGTTTGAAATCGGAAGTCTCAGTTAAAAGTTGGAATTTTGAGTTAAAAGTCGGAATTCTGAGTTAAAAAAATCGCAATTCAGAGTGAAAGATCGGAATTCAGAGTTTTAAAAATCGGAATTCAGAGTTTTAAAAATCAGAATTCAGAGTTAAAAATTGGAATTCAGAGTTAAAAATTCGAATTCAGAGTTAAAAGTTGGAATTCTGAGTTAAAAATCGGAATTCTGAGTTAAAAGTCGGAATTCTGAGTTAAATGTGTGTGCGTTACTTCTGGGTAGACTACTATTTGATGACTGTAAAGTGTCCTTGAGAGTTTTGAAATGTGCTTCTAAATTAAATGTATTATTATTATTATTATTATTATTATTATTATTATTATTATTATTATTATAAATTGTCCAGTGTAGTAACCACTGTCCCTCAAAGGGTGAAATGGCCCAAAAAGTACTTTGGTTGTAAAACTGAAGGTCTAATCAATAATCAATTATATGCTATAGTCATGCATTGACTGCCCACTGCCAACATTCCATGTTGGGAGAAGACGACATGGGAAATAGTTGTCTCTGTCAGCCTGGTGTCTCCTGATGATATCTCTCCTGTGTTTTTTTTTTTTTTCCAAGGCAGATTTTCAACAATAGGGATCATGTTTTTGTGCTGGAGTTATGCTCTATTTGAGCTCCTCCTGTGGAACAGATAAAGTGGGGCATGTTCTTACTTGCTCCTTTTTCCATGTCATGTGGCTTATGGTCGCTCGTGAGGGTATCCCCGGAAGAAATACCACCCAGAGTGGAGTTTGAAAACATCTCAAGGGCCCCAATCTTATTCCATTCAACATCCAGTTGTACTTTTTCTGCGACCGGAACAGAAAACCTTTACGAGGGGGGCTGCAGGTGTTGTGCGTCTTAAATATAGACATCTTTTGAGAGCAAATCATGTGAAACAGCATGTCCTTTAAAGGCCCACCTTTAGTAGAGTAGTTTAAGAGGGAGGATTTGTAATTTAAAATAAAGTAAAAATACTTTGAGGAGGTTTTCCGGTTTTGATGAAAACATAACTTTCTTGGCTTGGGGGGGAAAGAGACCAGAAGTGTTTTGACTCTGTAGGAAGTTAGTATGTAGCGTAATTTCAGCACTGTAATGTGCACCTGTAAACACCCTATTTTCTCAAAAGCCAAAAGTGCGCCCTATAATCCGATGTGCCTTTTATATAATGTCACAATCTCTTTACATTCCCCATTGTGTAGTTTCCCTATTAGTGTTCATTTGCCTTTTTGTGGTGATTATTAGCAGGAACCAATTCACTAGCTATTAGCTGTCTATTTGTTAGCTAGCTAGCTTTCTATCTACAGTAAAGTCTTGTTATATCGATATTCAAGGGAGTCCGAAAAAATATCGATATAACCGGGACTATCGATATATCCGACCCTGTTTGCATGTAATTTTATCTGTGCGTGCATAGAAATAGTATCGATATAACCGGGACTATCGATATATCCGATATCGATATAACGAGACTTTACTGTATTTTAATTACAGTAAAGTCTCGTTATATCGATATTCAAGGGAGTCTGAAAAAATATCGATATAACCGGGACTATCGATATATCCGACCCTGTTTGCATGTAATTTTCTCCGTGCGTGCATAGAAATAGTATCGATATAACCGGGACTATCGATATATCCGATATCGATATAACGAGACTTTACTGTACTTCCGGGTTGAGTGAACGCTAGCGCGTGTGGCTGCCGCTGCTCACCCATTGGAAAAAAAAATATCCTGCAACTGTAAAGTGACCTTGAGAGTTTTGAAAGGCGCTTATAAATGAAATGTATTATTATTATGATAATTGTGACGTAAAAAAAGACTAATTGACATGTGCATTTGCTAACACAAACTCAAACCGCTGTGACTTTGTTCACTCTGCGCAGCTATTATGAAATGAAAATAATATCCACATCATAGTTAACTACTGACTAAATGATGGATTTTTAACCCCTTGTGGGTGCGAGTCCTCGAGGCTTGAATGCCTTTTCGTAGAATTGTCTTCATGAATTTTGTCTTTCATTTATTTTATTTTTTAATTTTATTACAGTAAAGTCTCGTTATATCGATATCGGATATATCGATAGTCCCGGTTATATCGATACTATTTCTATGCACGCACGGAGAAAATTACATGCAAACAGGGTCGGATATATCGATAGTCCCGGTTATATCGATATTTTTTCGGACTCCCTTGAATATCGATATAACAACGATCGATATAACGAGACTTTACTGTATTTGTAATTGTAAAATGTAACTTTTACAAGTTTCATATCCGTGTGTGTGTGTGACCAGTTGTCAATGCTTTATGACAGCTGCAGTGGTTGTGAAAGCGCATATTGTATTGCATTGCACTGCATTGCATTGCATTGTATTGTATTCCCTTTAGGATGGAACCATTTAGTGGATTCATAGCACAACCATAGCCACTATTGTAGCTTCTATGCGTCTTTTCATGCATCACCTCCAATATATGAAAATAATTTGAACGTTTGTCATTGATCAAAGGTGTGCCTTAAAATCTGAATCGCCTTATAGTGCGAAAAATACGGTATGCAAAAAAAAGGTCTCCTTCTAAGATGTATTTCAAGATATGCACAATTTATAAGGGTGGGAAACGCTGCTTATCTGCTCTTTGTTTAGTTTGGGTAAAAGATGGTCATTATGATACATCATACCTTTGCTCTGATGGCCCGTTCAGCTTCCAGTTCCTCCTCAAGCTCTTCAATGCGAGCCTGAATGGACACAAAGTTCGAATGGATTTAATGCAGCAGGATTATAATTCATATTAAAATACAGGAAATTAAATGAGAAGATGTTTTTTTTCATACATCGGCTTGTCACCCGAGCAGATTGTTTGCTATTTCAGGGTGGTCATTCGGTCGGCTTCTTTTCTTGGGATTTGGCATTCCTCTGGATTTTCTTCAGGTAGCAATTTAAAGCAAGAATGTATGTAGCCACAATCATTGTCGGTATTCTGACCAAGGGCAGGGTCTACTATGTCCGCTTTGGAAGCCAGTTCAAACATTTGAGGAATTTGTGTTATCTTTTTTTTATTATTTTTTAGTTTAACTCATTCACCGTCATTCCCGAAATTATTCTGGAATTGAAAAGCGTGACGTGGAGCACCATTCTCGAATTTTTTTGGGTTTTGATTTTTCTCGCGGGGGTGCCGATTAAGCACTGGTCAGACCTCTGGCAATGTTTTTCACTTCCACGAGGGGCAGCATTTGTCTTTTGTCCATGTTAGCGCTTTGTTATAGCTTCAGCTGTTGTTTAAGCGCTATATAAATCAATATGTATTGTATTCTGTTTTGTACAACCGCCCCCATTTCAAGCTCAGATAACTCGAGACCCATATGACTTAGGAATTAACTCTTTTTTTTCTGATAATAGAAGACAGTCTAAGTTTTCATATGCTACATTGAATGTTTATGCAGTCCTAAAACTTAATATTCTGTGGGTCCGGCAATTTGAGTGAAAATGACAAAAACCCTGGCACCGGAGCGGACACATTTTACAGTACAACAGTACATACATACAGTACAGTACAGTACAACATAACAGTCAAATTAGAGATTTAATGTTATAATTTATGAAATGCAAACTTCTATTTTTAAATACTTTAAACATCATACCACCTACATGCAAGGCACAAATATGCACAATTATATTTGCAATAGAAAATTGCATTATGGCATTCATGGAAATCATAATGATGATTTGGCAATAAATCATCTGTAGCACAGTCGCGCTTTCCAAGCCAACTCGTATTATGTTTTACTAATCGGAATTAAATTGCCAGTTCCTCTGAGAGAGGTTCAATCTCTCCATGTAGTGTCATGTTCCCATATTATCTGCAACCTCCATCCAGTGTCATATTGTCAGGAAATGGTCCTGACAGGGCTTGTAGGCCAGGGCCGTAAAACAAACACCACAGGTGAACGACATTCACACGCTCCTCACAGCTCCCGAAAAAAATAACAAGGCACTTTTGAACAAAATCAACATTGATTGATAATGCAGGGAAAAAAATCCCTCCCAATATCGTTGCCATTTTGCAATTTCCTAGCTATAAAAACGAGACTGTATGATATAATAATATGATAAAAGTACATCTTAAAGTATATATATTATATATACATATATAATTATTCATTATATAATTTATAACATATATAAAATTATCTATTTTTAGATATAATTTTAAAGATACTTTTATATTTATATTTATATATATTATCATATATATTCAATAATTATTTGTTGATTTTATATATATGTATTGGATTGGATTGGATTTGCCTTTATTAATCTCATAGTGGAGAAATTTACATATACATACATACATACATACATACATACATACATACATACATACATACATACATACATACATACATACATACATAAACGAATACAGAAAGAAAGACA
Organism: Hippocampus bargibanti; assembly: GCF_051943395.1. NCBI lineage: Eukaryota > Metazoa > Chordata > Actinopteri > Syngnathiformes > Syngnathidae > Hippocampus > Hippocampus bargibanti. The sequence continues at coordinate 2,559,797 of NC_142748.1, read as the reverse complement.
TGAAGACATAAAATTAAAAGAACAACGATTTAAATAAATCAATAAACAGATAAGTAAATAAATAAATGAAAAAAATAACATACAAATAAATACATACATACATAAACTGGTAAATAAATAAATAAATAAATAAATGCCAAAATAAAAAAATACAAATAAATAAATGAAAAACTAATGATTTAAATAAATAAATAAACAGACAAGTAAATACATAAATAAATAAATGAATGAAAACAATAAATATTTACACAAACAATCAATTAAACAAATAAATAAATACCAGTAAGAAGAAGAACAAATAAATAAATACCGCTAAGTAAATAAATAAATAAATACCACTAAGTAAATAAATAAATGAAATAATTAACACACAAATAAATACATACATACATAAACTGGTAAATAAATAAATAAATAAATAAATAAATGCCAAAATAAACAAATACAAATAAATAAATGAAAAACTAATGATTTAAATAAATAAATAAACAGACAAGTAAATACATAAATAAATAAATGAATGAAAACAATAAATATTTAGACAAACAATCAATTAAACAAATAAATAAATACCAGTAAGAAGAAGAACAAATAAATAAATACCGCTAAGTAAATAAATAAATAAATACCGCTAAGTAAATAAATAACGACAAAATTACTAAATAAAAAAATCAATACATGAATGAATGAATAAATAAATAAATAAATAAATAAATACCAGTAAGACGAACAACAAATAAATAAATGCCGCTAAGTAAATAAATAAATAACGACGAAATTACTAAATAAATAAATAACGACGAATAAATAAATAAATACATGAAATAAATAAATACATAAATAAATAAAAAAGAAAAAATGCCTTTTACTTCTCATGCATTGAATCAAGTTTAAAAAAATGTAAAACACTTGAGGAAAAAAGTCTTTTAACTCACATGCCAACAAAGGACCTCTGCAGAGAGAACGGCCATGGTTAGTTACGCAGCAGCTTGACTGACTGACTGACTGACTTGCTTCCCTTTCTCTTTTCTCTCTCACACACACGCATTCACACTCACACACTGTTAAAGTCCCTTCCTGTCCACACCCCCTTTCGCCTGCACAGTTTTCTTTTCTCAGACCCCGTGCACCATGCCCGGCACACATATCTGTTTCTCGTTACATTTCGACTTTCCTGAACCTCAAAATCAACATTGTGACATCCAACAGAACACCAGGGCGTCAAAACGGGAGATTTAGTAGACGTGGACAATTTAGACAAGTTCCGATGTTTCAGTTTGAGTGATTTTTTTTTTTTAATAAACATACTTTTCTTCGATTGTATTAACTCCCACCCAGTCAGGACCCCAACATAAAAACATGGCTATAAATTACAATCAGATGTGACCTCTCATCGCTAAGGTCTCTGATGGGATTGTCAGCAGGCGTGGGTCGTTCCATCCTCTGTGAATCCCCTCGAGTTGATCAAAGAGTAAAACGTAAGCCAAACAACTGCAAGTAATGCTCAGCAATCATCAACACCCGAGCCTTGCGGACCTCCTGCGGAGCGGACAAAAGCCCACCATACTGTCCGCACATGCTCACATAATTCAGGGCCCGGCCGGCAACGCGGCTGGAATTTACCGCTTTGTTCTTTTTTTTTTTAAATGTCTTCAGATGGCAGCGCGGGGGCTTTTTTAAAAGTCATTTATGGCAGTTTGGCTGGCTTGAGGGATCAGCAGGCGAGGACAGGTTATCTTGGCCTGGTTGAAGACTTTTTCACAAGTTTGATGAGAAGGTTTCTTCAGCCGTCATCTGTACTTCTTTGAAAGTGTCGGGCGTTTCGCTTCTTATCCAAGAGGCTTCGTCAGCAACCTAAAATTTTGTGCTGGTAGTTTTGCCCCTATATATATATCCCTACTGTCCAGACGTGGCGATGCCAGACTCTGCCATGATTGGTACCTGCTCTCAGGTTGGGGGGAGCAGAGGACTACTCCCTGCGGCTACACGGATTACTTCTATTATCCTGACTGATTACTTCTATTGTCCTACCTGAGTATGGGGTCTACAACTGGCCTGATTGCGCCATTTGCTATGGTATCACCTCATCAGCATAACGAAGCCTGCGTTGCCAAAGAATTCGGTTGTAGGAACGATCCAAATTGAACATCACCCCACCATGGTGATTTAGTGAAGGGTTTTGCTGTTTTATGAAAATAGCTACTTTTACTCCCCTTTCAAACCAACTATTTTCTTTCGCTAAAATGTTTAACCTCATTGTCATCAAATGAGTGGTTTCTAGCTTTTAGGTGCATATGTACTGCCTATTGAGGCCCACTAGTATAATCCCTGTCACGGTTTGCGAGGTGGTGATGGCGGGTTCGGATCCCAAAAAGCAGGCAGGAGGGAGCGGGAGGTTGTTTGACAAATTGTATTAAAATAAAGTCAGCAGGAACAAAATGTAAAACATCAAAATCATCTGAATGGAAAAAATACAAAGTAGCAAAAGAAGACCAAAAGTAAAAGTCCGCCAAGGTTAAACAAACACGTACACGATGCATGCAGCAACCAAGCAGCAAACAAACAATGAACCGGCACCGGATGATCGTGCCGGGTGTCCTTTTAAGTGTCAATGATTAAACGACCAACACCTGCGAAGCTGCAGGCAGGGCTGACGTCGCTACCCGCTGGTCGCCAATCTGATCGGGACGACCAGCACCTGTGCAGGTGCAGGCGGGGCCGACAGCGCCCCCGTTGGTCGCCAACCAGATCATGACACCCTGCGATGTTGATAAAGTCTATTTCAATGTAAATTTAATTACTTTTTAGAGTTACTCAAAGAAGGACAAAGCAAAATATGATTAAAGTTAACACCATTTATCAAGTTAAGATGTCGGAAAATAAAAATACAAATTACAAGTCTTTGGAAGAAAGTAAATTGCTAGTTCACCTTTAACAAAGTGACATCATTGTCAGGAAGTTATCAATTTTGCGTTTGTGTTTTAACCTTCCTCTGACATCTGTGAAATCTGCCCAGCAGCTTTGTTGAAAAACAGGAATGCGTCACTTTACTTCTCTGCAAGCTACAGTTTGCGCCTTTACTCAAAACGATCTCCATGTACGTACCAATTAAAGTGAAGCTTAGAATTCCAGTCACGGTTTTTACGACTGTTTGTGGCTGAAACCATCAGAAATGACCCCAGGGCTTTTGTTTTTATGTTTGTAATTTTACATTTGTACCGTTTAGTGTTTCGTGTATTTCTCAACTAGGTTGTCTTTGACGTATGTACTACGTTTAAATGCGCAAATTTGTGAAGACGCCTTAGCTATTTTTTTTTTTTGTTATTCCCCCTAGTTCTAAAATTGTACAACTCTGCATGACATTGTATCCTTATTAACTCATTGACTGCCATTCACAAATTTATTAAAAAATCGAAAATATGACGTAGAGAGCCATTCCCGAATTTGTTTGGGTTTTGGTTTTTCATGCTTGGGTGCCGATAAAGCACTGATAAGACCTCTGGCAATGTTTTTACCTTCCTCAAGGGGGTAGTATTTCCCCTATTTTCCATGTTAGCGCTTTGTTCCAGCTTCAGCTGTTGTTAAAGCGATATATAAACAAATATGTTTTGCATTGTATTTTGAGCAGCCACCCTCATTTCAAGCTCATTGAACTCCAGACCGATATAATTTAGGAATTAACTATTTTTTTGTTGATGAAGGAAGAGAGTCTAAGGTTTCTCCCGCTGTATTGAATGTTTATATAGTCCTAAAACTCAATATTCTGTGGGTCCTGAAATTCAAGTGACCATGACAAAAACCCTGGCACTGGAGTGGACATGTTTTTGTACGTCTGGCAGTGAATGAGTTAACATGAAAGGGGTAAAAAAAAATACATAGAATTCAATTGAATAGTTTTATTTACTTTTTTAAGGTTAATGAATTTCCTACAGTCGACAGTTTAGCAGTTTATCATTTTAAAGGTTTTCCATTTTTTTTGCACATTATGTTTCATATGGTTTCAATTTCCTATACAAACTCTGAAAATGAAAGTGTGACTGCCATCTACTGTTGTAGATGTGTAATTACACAACATGGGCGTATTAGGTTCCAGTATTTCAGAAAGATGGGCCTATGCAAAAACAAATATATATATATGTATGCTAATGAAAGATCCCGCAGTACTTAATAAAAAATAATAATAATAATAAAATACTTAATAAAAATAGAACAAAGCCGTACCTGCAGTTCTTTGCCCTTCTTCTGCAGTCCATTGCGGAGAGCCTCTTCAGCTTCAAGCTTTGAGCGAGTACTGCTTATCTCCATGTCCATTCTATTCATGAATGAATGAATGAATGAATGAATTAATTAATTAATTAATAAATAAATAAACAGACAAATGTTAGCGTACTCTGGTTTGAAGTCATAAAGTACTACATAAAAGACATTTATGTTAGTTAATTGTGTGCGTGTGAATTACCGGTGCATGTTTGTTTTTTTCTTTCATGTATATGTCTTTTGTTTTGTGTCACAATATTTGTTTTCTACTTTTTTGTTGCTGTGTGAGTGGCTGCCTTTACAGCAGCTCCTGTATTTTTGTTTTTCTACTTCTTCCTTTGCTTTACTTTTCCTTTCATAACTGTGCTGCTCTGAAATATAAATTTCTCCACTGTGAGACTAATAAAGGCTAATCCAATCCAAGTTCGATTCATCTGTCTTTGTCCCTTACTGTTTTTGTCCTGTCCAATCAGCCGTCCACAACCACTTGTGTCATGTTCTGTTGTGCCTTAATTGTTGCCTCATTGGTCTGTTTGTAATTTCCGAGGAGATACAAACCATAAAACAGTAAATCCTCCATCTAGTATTTCCAACAATGGCGTTCAAGTTGAAATACAAGATGAGGTGAACAAGAGATGCTCTTGTCCTTGACTGACATGGATGAGTTCATACATGATGAAACAACGCTGCTGTCAATAAGTTTGACATGAGGCGAATATGTCTGATAGAGTTCGCCTTTTTGCGATGAGCGACAAGCTTGAGAGAGAGCTTTTATTAGCTGTCATAAAACAAGACAAGCCCTGGCGTAGGGAAATGATTGTCATTTTTATTCTCAATTCATCTGTTGAGAGTTATTTGACTTACCTTATTATATGCACTACAAGGCATCAATTTTCTCAAACAGTGACATTGCACCTTAAAATCGAATGAGTCTTATATGTACAGGGTGACCCAAAAAGATGTGTACAGATGAAAATTTCAATTGTGTCTGATTAAAAATTTATTTCAATTTTTTTTTATTTTATTGTATTTTATTTATACAGTAAAGTCTCGTTATATCGATATCGGATATATCGATAGTCCCGGTTATATCGATAATATTTCTATGCACGCACGGAGAAAATTACATGCAAACAGCGTCGGATATATCGATAGTCCCGGTTATATCGATATTTTTTCGGACTCCCTTGAATATCGATATAACGAGACTTTACTGTATTTATTTTATTGTATTTTATCGTATTTTATTGTATTTTATTTTAATTGTCATTTCAAATTATTTTCAAATTACAACCAAACAATATTCAGTTTATGGAAGACCATTCACCAGAGTTTCAGCTATTTCTGTCAATTTTTTTGTCAATTTATGGCTTTCCCAAGATGTGTTCCAAATATCCACCATTTCGTATAAAGATCAATATACAGATTTCTTGGCTGTAGTATTTTAGATGTTTTTTGTAGCGCTTCGTTCCAGCTGGAGCGGTTGTGAGAGCTATATAAATAAAGCTTTATTGTATTGACTTGTATTGTATTCCATTTAGTCGATCTCCATCTACTATTTGCATGTCGTAACCATATCCACTACAGTAAAGTCTCGTTATATCGATATTCAAGGGAGTCCGAAAAAATATCGATATAACCGGGACTATCGATATATCCGACCCTGTTTGCATGTAATTTTCTCCGTGCGTGCATAGAAATAGTATCGATATAACCGGGACTATCGATATCCGATATCGATATAACGAGACTTTACTGTATATTGAAGTGTGTATTCGATGGGCTTTATAATGCAATGCGCCCTACAAATATGACAAGTTTTGAACTAGATCATTCATAGAAGGTTCGTTTTATAATCCGAAGCGCCTTATAGTGTGGAAAATACGGTACTTCCTCTGAAACAGCTGCGTGGGATGCACATATGACCTGCAATGTCAGGTATCAAATCTGCCTCCGAGTTTATTAATGTATTTGTAGTTTTAAATTGTATTTGCAGTGCTAAAAATACTCCGTAAATGTGCATACTAATACACTGATGTTCACCATGTTTTGTTGCTACATTAATAAACTTGCTTAACAATGCATTGGATCTCGACGGTATGTGCGAGTGTACAATAAGTTGAACCAAGTGCACTCCAAGTGCACTTCATACTCAAACTCTAATCATGCAGAATATATTCTAAAACCAACGCCAAGATAATAGAAGAAATATGAAATGACTTGAGTGACAGGGTTGGTATGAACTTAAGTCATGGACTATTTGGAGAAAGTATCTTAGCATCAGAATGACTCGTTGACTTTTATAAATGATCACGATGACAGAGAATCTTTGACAGAATGACCGGCGGGTTGAAACATACTAATGCAGATTAAACTGTTCATTGGTGTGCACAGAGCGTGTCAGAGAGGGTTTATTATGACAGTTGTTACTGTGGATGGTTCTGTTTGCTCTTATTAGTGAGTGCACAACCTCAAAAAGAGGAGACATCTTCAAGCATGTCAGAGTTTAAGCGTTCATGCTTCAGTAGAGGTTCATTATCAGGGAATGACAAGTCCACTGGTATGGAAATATTTTTAAAATGAATACATGTCACAGCAGTGGAATTTTAGCAATGACCATATATAGAGCAGCTGAAAAGTTGACACAGTTCTGTTGTCAGGTTTGTCAAATGATGTGAAATGATATTAAAGGATAAATGATGACCAATCGAATTGAGTGGAAATGAAAAGAAACAAATCAGATAATGTGTGCATACCCACTTATACTGTAATTGAAAATGGGGCAACCACATGGCGCTCACAAGTGGCAAATGAATTTTAGCTGTTTAGCTTTTCCTTTTTCATTATTAGCAGAATTCTGAAGGTTTTGTGCTAATACTAGCTGGTATAAGGACATGTTTATAATCCCTACCCAAGTTTTTGCAGAAGTAAAAGAACCACAAAAGCATTATAATAAAAAGAATAATAATACATTTCATTTCCAAGCGCCTTTCAAAACTCTCAAGGTCACTACAGTCACAGGATATTTGAGTTACCCCAAAGTAACTCAAATAGATAGCAAGCTAGCTAGCTAGCGAATAGATGGCTAATATCAAGCAAATAGATAGATGATAGCTAGCGAATATATCGCTAATAACCACCGAATAGATAGATATTAGCCAGCGAACAGATAGCTAATAGCCAGCGAATAGCTAGCTATTCGCTAGCGAACAGCTAGCCACTAGCCAGCGAACAGATAGCCATTAGCCAGCAAATAGATAGCCATCAGCTACCGAATAGATAGCTATTAGTACTTGAGGCATGAAACAAAATGGCAGACCAAACAATGAACACCCCTAAAGATCGTGTTAACAAAACAAACACCAGAATAATAATCATAATAATGCATTTCATTTCTAAGCACATTTCAAAACTCTCACTTTACAGTCACAGGATGAGTAATATAGTAACGATACTGCCAGTATCGAGGTGTGTAACATACTTTACTGTTTTATGCTAAACAAACAAAGAAAAAACCAAAAATAAAAAATAATTAATTCTGTATTTCCCCTAAAAAAAAACATCACAATTTAATTTGGAAAAACTGTCTTATGCATCAAATTAACTCATTCACTGCCATTCGTTTGTTCACGTTTTATTTTTTCTCCTTACAAACAAAGGAGAGTGATTTTAAATGTGTAATGAAGAAAGTGTTCACCTGTCCTGTAAATCTGTAAACTTCATACATGAAACATACATACACATACAATACATACTGAAAATTTATTGAGTTGTATGAACAGTAGAATTCCATCACAGAACATTTGTTTTGAAGCTGCTGACGAACATTAAAGTGTGGTATGGCAGGCTGTGGGTAAAGTTGCTGTGGCTGAGAAGTTTGTCAAACTGACGTTCGTTCAGACCTCTGGACCGGATGAAATTTACAGTGGAGAACAACCACCTCCATGACGTGGTCCATTTTCAGCGACTTGCAACACGATGCCTCCTGGTGCAAAATACAGTGAAATGTCCAGAAACGATCTCCTCCATTAAGGGCTTTGTCTTTGAACTTTGTTGCGACACCTGCTTTCTTTTCGACCATGGATGACTGCGCCGTCTGTAGCCAGGCTGACAGCGCGGGGCCAGTCCACTCCAACTCGGTCCAATACAGCAACGACAGAGCCGAAAACGTCCTCGGCTGTTGTGGTGTCCATCATTGGCACCAACTCAAGAAACTCTTCAGTAACAGTCAATGTCTCATCAACTCCTCGAATAAATATGGCCAGTTGGGCCACGTCTGTGATGTCAGTGCTCTCGTCAATTGCCACGGAAAATGCAATAAATCTTTTCTGCTATAGTATTCCTCGTCAGGCTAATACAGTAAAGTCTTGTTATATCGATATCGGATATATCGATAGTCCCGGTTATATCGATACTATTTCTATGCACGCACGGAGAACATTACATGCAAACAGGGTCGGATATATCGATAGTCCCGGTTATATCGATATTTTTTCGGACTCCCTTGAATATCGATATAACGAGACTTTACTGTATTGGCAAAAGCTTGTCGCTTCTCGGGAACATACAAGTTCAGCCGCCTTCATCATGCATCGTTGAACAAAGTCACCGTCGAAATACGGCTTCAATGCTAATGCTATTTGGCTAGCAATTAGGTAGCTGGCTTTTACCGCTGCTTCACTGACTTCTCGGCTCCGGATGAAAGTTGACTGCTGTTTCCTCAGACCCGCCAGCAATTCTTTTCTCTTCTCAGTTGTCCTTGCAACCCGTCATATTTTTTCGCTGTGATGAGTCTCGTAGTGGCGTCGAATATTATATTCCTTCAACAGGTCTGTGTAAGCTCTCAGTCGTACAGGAGTGGTCCATCGATGAGAAGGTTTCTTCAGCCGAACTCTTTTAGTTCGCTGACGAAGCCTTTTGGATAGGAGGCGAAACGTCCGAAACCTTCAAAATTGTACAGATGACGGCTGAAGAAACCTTCTCATCGATTGCTTCAATCGCGAAACTTGTTGCAGACACACCAAGCACAAAGGTTTTCCGTGCATCTCTGTAAATAAATAGGACGTGGTCCATTTTTCTTTGAAAATTCTACACTCCTTATCTTATCTTATTTTGGCTAATGAGGGTGTAGCGGAGAGGTAGAGACCAAGATATTAACAACGTCGTAAAAAGCAGGAGATGGCGCATTGACACCGTCTGCTGTTTTCAGTCTGTCTCAATGATGCGGCGTGTCTTCTACTCTGATGGAAAGAGTGCTTCCCTTAGCGGGTAATCCATGAATTGCAGTGAATTAAAAATATTAATTCCATGTCTTTTATGCATTTTTCCACTTTCAAATGATCCTGCGGGCCTGATCGAACCTCCTTCGGGGCCGGTTCCGGCCCGCGGGCCATATGTTTGACACCACTGCTTTATGTAGTCCTAAAACTCAAAATTCTGTGGGTCCTGCAATTTGAGTTAAAGTGACAAAAACCCTGGCACTGGAGTGGACACATTTTTGCACATGTCTGGCAGTGAATGAGTTAAACCAAGGTTGATTCGCCTTCGTTTTCATGTCTGCCAGACTTCTTTAACCTTGACCTAGGTGGAGGCACTGGGACAACATGAGGACAAATCAAAATCTGACCTTTTGATGATCTCTTCTGGACCATTTTTTATCTTGTCCGCTGTTTCCAAAGTCTCCTGAATGCCCGAGTTGTCACCTTCTATCTTGCTACTGTTCTTCTCCAGCTCCTCACGCTGATAGCGTTCCTGCTCCAGTTGATATTCCAACTGCAGACAAACCACACATTACACTCAACACAGCAGTTGGAGGCTGTTGGACATTCTGCGTGTGGATGGATGCATGGCTTGAGGAGCCCACGATGAGAACAAAACGTGCGTCAGCGCAGAGTGCCGATGCGTATGTGGAACTGTCGTGGCTTGGAATTGAATCGGATTTATGTGGGAGAGGAGATATGAGAATCTCTTTTGTCAATGGATGCTACACCTTCGTATTTGCCTTCAACATTTGGCTTGTAGCCGACGTGCACATTTCACCATGATGGCTGTGATCCACTGGTGAAAGGGACGATTTGATCTTCTCCTTTTTCACTCTAGAACTGCTTCAAAGAGGATGCAGAAAGTGCTTAAGATTGAATGACTGTGTATTTGTGTTGTCATACTATTTTCATTTTTTTGGTCTTTTGACTTCAAGATGGTGCCGCGAGAGTGGCTGGCTTTACAGCAGTTCCTTTATTTTGTTTGCTCTACTTTTTCCTAACATAACTTTTCTGCTATGAAATGAAAATGTCTCCACTGCGTGACTAATGAAGGCTCATCCAGTCCAATTCAATACTGTAATCATCGCTCTATTCTCATGTAAAACATTTTCATACAATTAATATTTCCATATAAGTGTTGTTTCATATGTCTAGCTGATCAGTTGTTATTTTCTTTAGCTTTTATGCTACACCTGGATTTTTGCCTTCTCTTTGAGTTGTCACCTTATCATGGTGCCCCTCTAAATAGAAAATTGATGGTCATCTTAAATGACCATCAATAAAATTCAAATTATATATTGATGGAGCGAAGTTATTGGTGGCTTTATGCCCACGATAGAGTAAATCAGGACAAATGGGTCCTGGGTGAGGGGTCTTTCCTTGACGTCTGTGATTGGGGCCATCCTCTGGGGGCGATTGTGTGATCATCATTGGTGAAAATGGCCAAGGAGGTAGGTATCGGAGTATTGTGAGCTCGGCAATGGTTGATGACCTTGGTGTTCCAGTTCTACAGATGTAGCTTTATATGGTGTGGATCGACCCAAGGTCACAATTGTACGATCATTTTTGAAATTTTGTCATTGAACGCCACACGGTGTGGAGACTCAGGATCAATAGAAGTCATTCAATGAATTTTATAACTGACTGATAAAATCTATTCAATTCTTTGTTGGTTGAGCAAAGAGGCCATATGTACCTCAAAAAGAGAATCTTCCAAAACACGACCCCAATTGTTTTTGTCATGATCTGGTTGGCTACCAACGGGGAGCGCTGTCGGCCCCGCCTACACCTGCACAGGTGCTGGTCGTCCCGATCAGATTGGCGACCAGCGGGTAGCGACGTCACCCCTGCCTGCAGCCTTGCAGGTGCTGGTCGTTTAATCATTGACACTTAAAAGGACACCCGGCACGACCATCCGGTGCCGGTTCATTGTTTGTTTGCTGCATGCTGTGCATGTGTTTGTTTAACTTTGGCGGATTTTTACTTTTGGTCTTCTTTTGCTACTTTGTATTTTTTCCATTCTGATGTTTCACATTTTGTTCCTGCTGACCTTTAATTTAATACGATTTGTCAAACAACCTCCTGCTCCCTCCTGCCTGCTTTTTGGGATCCGAACCCGCCATCACCACCTCGCAAACCGTGACAGTTTTATTTACCGTAAATCCGTGAAGTGCATCCAGGAAGTACTCACATCTTCCACCTGCTTCTCTAGTTCCATTTTCTGTTGTGTCAATAGATCCACCTTCTCCTCCTCACTTTGCAGGTCCTCTATAGCTTGCTACCAGAGGAAAAATAAACAAGGACAATGATCCAGGTGTTCACATCCCATCATGACAAAGTGCAGCTAAAATATATTTTTAAATGTCATCATCATGATTTTTACAGATGACAGATTGGATCCATGTCGTGCAAAAATGAAAAAAAAAAATTTTTATTGAGCTAGAATATGAGCAAATGTGGTTACAGGGTTATATTGTTTTTCCTCCTAAGGTGTCTGTTACCAGAATATTTGTTGTCGGATGAGCCGATAATCATTGGATTTCAGCTATTGAGTGGGAGAAATATGGAAGTTACAAGTGTGTGAACCGGCAGAATTTCTTCATTGGCTTGGTCACAAAATACTCTATTTTCATGGCGGCATGTTCAGATTGTGCATATGGGTGTCGTTTTCTTTGTTGTCGATTGTTGCAGACGGATAAAGCTAGAAATTATAAAAAAAAAAAAAAAATAGGTGTGGAAAAAAAATACAATACTTAAAAAAAGACTCTATTTGTAGTCCATGAAGAAATTGGAAATGCACAATGTGGGTTGAGAAGGCGGGCTCTACGTTCCAGTGTGGATGCAATCGTCTCTGAAAATAAAACCCATCATCATTAAATAAGTCATTAAATAAGATCTGATCAAACAGAAAACTGTAATACGTTTTTTTCCGCTCCATTACAGTTTACTATAGTGATTTTTGAAATATTACGAGAAACTTTAAACATGGCCACACCATTTATTTTCCCCAAGAGCTTGAGTCCAACTGGCCAACAAAGGTCTTGTTAAACTTGAAAGCTCTGTTGTGTCTGCATAGCTAACCTCTTAAACTCCCCAGACCTCTTCAAATTAACTGTGGAAAATGTGTGCACCATTCAATAAGTATTTTTCCATCAGAATGCAGTGACGTTGAGGCCTCTGTATCAAATTTAGTGCACCGTATAATCTGATACGTCTTATCATTTCTTGAATGTCATATTTTAAATGTTTTGTCAAAGCTTATTGTGAAAAGCTCGATAAAAATGAAGATGTATTGTATTGTATTGTATTCACTTTAGTGTGGCTCCATCTAGTGGATGCATAACGCAATAACAACCACTATTGTATCTTCTGTTCTATGCATCTTATATAAAGCAATGGGCCCTATACACTAACAGTTTTTTTATGTATGACATTGCTGCAAGGTGAGCCTTACTGTATATCACAGGTGTCAAAGTCAAGGCCCGCGGGCCAAATCCCGCCCGCCACATCATTTTTTTCGGCCCGCGAAAGCAAATCAAACTTGTTAAATTCCATGATGATTGCTAAAATCTGAGCCAAAATTTCATATTTTTGGATGACAACCACAATAAAAGTCATTATTCTTGACTTCAGATTTGAAAACGAGTTATTCATTAATTTGCTGTGTGCTCTATACGTAATATTTGAAGGGATTTAAAAATTTTAATGGGTTCCCCAAATTCATAACGGCCCTCGAGAGGAAACCATAACTACAATGTGGCCCACGGCAAAAAATGACTTGATGAGTGACAGTGGAAGACTCGTTATCACCTCCACCTCACAGGTTTTGAATCTGGGTTTTTGCCTTACTGAGTGGAATTTGCATGTTCTCCCTTATGCCTACGTGGATTCTCTCCAGGTTGCCCAATTTCCTGCCACTTTCCAGAAACATGCATGTTTTGGTTGTTTAAATGTGCTAGATTTGTCTGTAAATGCTTTTGTAGAGCTGCCTTGCTTTTTAAATTATCAATCTGGATTTTATTTATGCCCAACAACAACCACATTCAACATTTGGTGCGATCACATTAGTGATGACATACTGCAACATGTCATTTATCAGCCTGCGTGGAAATGATTCTCTACCTCTTTATCTCGCTCACACGCAATAAGAGCACCCTCCAACTGGTCCAAGTCTTGTCTGAGGCTGTTACATTCTTCCTCCATCCTGTCTCTGTGGAGAGCCAGCTGTGTTGAACGGACCTCGCCTTCTTCCAAACGGTCTGACAGGCCAGATAGTTGTCGCTCTAGCTCACGTTGGGTTTTCTCCAGCTGGACACAGTGCAGTTCTGAAACTTGGGCAATGTCCCGCTCCTGGAGGTTGAACCACAAACAGTTCGACGTGGATGGTAAATAGTTAGATGGTACTTCTTTTGACCACTTTTTCTGTGCATGCAATTTGGAGCAAAATATTCGACGATGTCAAGGAAGACGAAATACCCGGGGAAAACCCACACAGACAACGGAAGAACATATAAACTTCATACAGGAAGGTCAGAGCAGGAATCGACACATAAAGTATGTTCTGTCTTTTGTCAGTCTGTTGCTATTGCTATTGGTATTGACTGAAACAAAAATAAAAAACAAAGAATGTCACAAAAGGTTGATTCGAGCTTGCCTTAGCGTCCATTCAGGTTGGGAAACATGTAGTAAACATGTAAACAAAACAGTAAACATGTCATAACCAGGGACTAAACAATTGAAGATTATCCTCCTTGCAGAGTCTATATGTTCAAAATTGTGCATCAACACACACCATTAGCACTGGAGCCCCACAGGGATGCGTCCTCTCTCCACTACTCTTCTCCCTCTACACGAATGATTGCACCTCAACGCACCAAGTAGTCAAATTCATAAAGTTTGCTGACGCCACCAGGGTCAACACTAATTCCACCCTGAAAAAGGCCTAAAGGTACTTCCTGAAGCTGCTGAAGAAGCATGACCTGCTATAGGAGGTGCCCCGACAGTTCTACACAGCAGTTGAATCAATCCTGCGTTTTTACATAACGGTTTGTTTCCGGGCCGCCACAAAAATGGAAAATATCCGACTTCAACGGACAATTATGACGGTGGAAAAACTCATTGGCAACTCGAAGACTTGCACACTGCAAGAAAACAACCAAGACAAGGGCATGGACGATCCTACTGGACCCTTCGCACACCTGCCCAAAACCTTTTCCAGCTACTCCCCTCAGGCACAACCCAGTGGAAGAGCATCCCATTATAATCATTGTAGCTCCAGCTGTGTAGTCACTAAAACCACTCTTACTGACCGATATAACCAGACACTTTGAGTTGCTTAAGGAAATCTGCATAATAACACTACTTTTACTACAAATATTGCGACTGGTCACTTTAAAATGGTTCATTGATTTTCTGCATTGTACAAATGGATTTTATTCTACCACTGATCACTTTGGCTCTGCTTGATAAATTGCACACTGTTTCGGTTGTTCCTGAATGGTACCACTTACATTAGATTAGATTGGATTATAAATATTATTATATTTATTATATATATATACAGTAAAGTCTCGTTATATCGATATCGGATATATCGATAGTCCTGGTTATATCGATACTATTTCTATGCACGCACGGAGAAAATTACATGCAAACAGGGTCGGATATATCGATAGTCCCGGTTATATCGATATTTTTTCGGACTCCCTTGAATATCGATATAACGAGACTTTACTGTATATATATTTATTATTTATATAATATTATTATATTTAGAATGTAAATTTCTCCACTGCGAGACTAATAAAGGCAAATCCAATCCAATCAGATTAAATTAGATTCAGTTAGCCTTTTTGAGTGTCCTCCATACTTTTTTTGTGATGTCGTATTTATGATAATACTTAGTGCAGTGTGTTCTACCGAAGACAAATTCCTTGTGTTCAACACACTTGGCTGAAAGATGATTCTGATTCAAAATTCAGATTTTTGTTTAATTGTTATCATACCATGCCAAGAACAATAAACCAAGGATGAAAATGTAGTAATTCACCACGACTCGTACTCATCATGTAGTTCAGGGTATGATTTTCAAATGTTATTTTGCATGGCATTGACATTTTACACATGACATTGACATTTTACACAACAATACTCAGAAGGGAGTAAATTCTAACAGTTGCGTTGTTTAAATTTGAACAAATCAAATGTCGTACAGCACATCCTCAAAACGACTACTCTTTTAGAAGAGCCTCCTGTAGGACAATCATTCCTGAAAGTTTCACCAAAACCAGATTTTAACCTCCAAAATCAACTTTCTAATAATCCTGAGTAGATGAGCGAGGACACAGATGGAGTTTTGCAAGTCTGAAATTAAATCAGGTGCAAAGGATAAAAAAAAAAACATCTTACCACAAAATAGGTGAAAAAATGTATGTTCCTGCCCGCAGCCAGAAGAAATCCTTCCTTTTGTTGGTCTAATCACCCCCTTAATATAGCTCAGCTACAAAGATCAACACGGTGACGTGAGGAGCTGACCTGATAGACAAGTTTAGCCTCACTCCGGAGCTCATGGTCTGCAGCAATCACCCATAACAGGAGTGAAAAGATCTCTATGTAAGTGTGCTTTAGTTAATATTCATATATTCTGAACCGGTCATCATCGGCAAGGTATTTGCGGTAAAAAAAAAAAAAGATTACGAATATGTAGACATTTTGTAAAATAACCAATCCACGTATTTTCCACGCACAATTTTTTTCCCCATAAAAGTACTTGTTCTGAGCCCCGTCGGCTTTTCCACATGGCTGGTCCGTCACTGCTATTAATAGAAAATGAAACAAGGTCTACTAGTGCCTTCAAAACCGAGTAAGTGGAAGGTTCCTGGGCTGTAATCACCCAACGGTATTAATGTTTTGAAAATGCACTTTGCCAAATTTCCAGAATCCATTTATACAGAATAATTCAAAGCCAAAGAGTATTTTGTTCACCTACCGCTGGATAGGAATCCATCATATTTAAAATGAAGGTTTTTTTGTCTTTGGGAGGCCTGGACGCTGGAAGTTAGCGCCCAACCCTAACCCGAGCTGTTTGTCTTGAAGATGAGCCGCTGAGGGTGTTTTGCGTAGGCTCTATCTAAATAAAGCTGTATTGTATTGTATTCCCTGTAGAGTAGCTATGAAGTGGATGCATAACACTATTTTATTCTATTCTATGATGACCCTTAAACTCTGAAGTGCCTTATAAGGCGTAAAATAAGGCACTTGTTTCTTTACAATATTTTTTCCTCCATGTTGTTTTTGATTGTCATTAGCTCATTTAACACATATTGATCATTCTCATGTAAAATGCCAACTTGTGACTGTTATGAAAAGTGTAATTGTTACTTCTAACTTCTTGTTGAAGTACATCGATGTTGTCTGTTGTCCTCTGTAATTCTTTGAAGGTGTCAGACGGTTCGCTCCTCATCCGAAGAGCTTCGTCAGCAACCGAAAGTTGTGCTGGTAACTCTGGCCCTGGTTCATTCGTGATATATGGACAGAGACGGCAGTGCCAGACCTCTGCTCTGATATCACCTCATTAGTAATGACATGTCATGCTAATGAGTTGATACCGGGGCTAATGGGGCAATCAGAACCAGGCAGAGAACATTAGAGATAATCAGACAGAACAAAACAAGTAATCAGATTAGCTTCAGGGAGTAGTCCACTGCTCCACCAACCTTAGTTGCACTAAGGTTGACCTATTAGAGCAGAGGTCTGGCACCGCCACCTCTGTCCATTAGGGATATAAGGTGTATATAGGGCCAGAGTTATCAGCACAACTTGAGTTCACTGATGAAGCTCTTCGGATGAGGAGCGAAATGCATTTGTCCTCCTCATGTCTGACACCTTCTTTGAATGATGTCTGACACCTTCAAAGAAGTACAGATGACAGCTGAAGAAACCTTTTCATGGATGGACCACTCCTGTACCACTGAGAGCCTACACAGACGTATTTGTATGTACAGTTTTAGGAAAGGTTTGTTCCTGTGTGAAATGCTAGGTTCACAAAAATGATCAAATCAACAAAATTATCAAAACAACGACGCATAGTCACTTGGATTGAGTCTCAATCGGTCCAAAGAATTAAAGTTACGGTCATGAACATTTACCTACAATTGGTAATTTCTCTAAAGTAGTGCTAAATCCATCCCAATCCAGTTCATCAGGTTCCGGTTCTACTCCGGCGTCACCTTGGTCCCTTTTAGTCTCTTCCACCTCAGCTGTGAGGAATTGGCGAAGCTGAGTGCACTTGAAGGACATTTTGGAGATGACTTCCTCTATGACGATACGCTGCTCCCCCACTTTTTTTTTTTTTCCGTAAGCTCCTACGCTCAGCCAAGAGGTCGAATTACTTCTCCGGTATCTCAAGGCATACAGCTGTTCTTGTGATTCCAGGTGGATTCTGGTAGAAAGAAGGATAATCAATTCCGTTGATCTAGCAGATTGTAGCACTTACTCTTCTGTGCACCAATTTGTTGGGACTGCTCACTCTATGTTGCTTAATTCTTCAACCACTTCCTTAGACATCAGGCATGATTATAAAGTATTGCCCTTCGTGTTCATCCAGCTTGTTGTGGGTCTCAATCAGGTACCTCTCACTCCATAGTTGATTTATAGTAGTAGCTTCCATCCGTTATTCCATGACGATGATGATGCCTCAAGCATTTTGCATTTGGATTGTCCAAGAAATGTATCTCTTGACCCCAACATCACAACGTGTTAAAAATGAGAATCATGACAGAAAAATGTGAATTCTTCATTAAAACGGGTATAAATGTCTCATGTCTCATGCACCCACATGGCCTCCCACAAGGCCACCACATTCCCCTTGGCAGAACACTGAAGGCCTATTGTGTGTGTGTGGATGTCCTCAGTGTGGACAAAACAAAAGATTGATAAAAGATGAAGAAAACTGTGTGGTATTTTCAATGATAATGAGCGAAGAATGTCTTTTAATGGTTGTCCATGCACTTTGTTTGACTTTGCAAAACATGATGACACGGCACCGGTCTCTTTAGTTTTCTTTCGACAAGGCACAATATTGAGTGAGTTTTGAGGTCAATAGACAAAAAAACAATAATAAAAAGATACAAAATGTTTACCGTATTTTCGGATGTATAAGTCACACCCAAAAGCCTTGATTTTCTTCAAAAGATGATCTTGCGCCTTATACGCAGGTGCACCTTATATGTGAAGTAATACTGACCACAACAGGTCTCACGACTGTCAGCAGCCACCGACTCCATTTTTCGCTGTAGAAGTAGTGCATAACCTCAGCCTCTACGGCACAGGTGTCAAAGTCAAGGCCCGCGGGCCAAATCCGGCCCGCCACATCATTTTTTTTCGGCCCGCGAAAGCAAATCCAACTTGTTGAAGTCCATGATGATTGCTAAAATCTGAGCCAAAATTTCATATTTTTGGATGTCAACCACAATAAAAGTCAATATTCTTGACTTCAGATTTGAAAACGAGTTATTCATTAATTTGCTGTGTGCTCTATATGTAATATTTGAAGGGATTTAAACATTCTAATGGGTTCCCCAAATTCATAACGGTCCTCGAAAGGAAACCATAACTACAATGTGGTCCGCGGCAAAAAATGACTTTGACACCCCTGCTCTATAGTAATGACTTATAATGCATGCCTTATATTTGGAAAATGTTTCTATAATTATATTTTGTATTTGGAAAATTTTGGGGTGCGCCTTATACATGGAAAAAGTTTAAAAATACAACATTCATTGGGCCTTATACGCCAGGAAATACGGTAATCTGCATGATATCTAAATCTATGGATTTTTTTTTCTGGTTTACTTCCATAAGCATGAGTCCGTCTGCGCTTAAATGTCACTACGAAGCTCACATTATACTGAAACAAAACTTCCTACATGACATCAAAGTGTAATTTATCAAGCATGTATAATTGTTTGTTTGTTTTTTAAATTTATTTTAATTTTATTTTACTTTTTTTTAACTTAATCTGCAAATTCAAATTTCTCACTGAGGTATCAGATTAAATGCTTTATGGTCATTTCAGGCTGGGCCCTCTGAAGCAATCAAATTAAAATTTACATATTGACTCCTTCAACAAGTAAAAAAAAAACAAATAAAATATATTATTATGCTGTAGTACCTTAAAAAATAAACAGTCTTTACTCTTTCTAAAAGTAAAAAATATATATATATAAGTAATATACGGTATATTATTATGATGTAATACCTTAAAAAAATTAGTCTTTACAGCTTCAAAAAGTAAAAAATAAATTAAAATATATAAATAAAATATATTAATGTATGCTTCAATACCTTAAAAAATAAACAGTTTTACTCCTTCAAAAGTAAAAAAGAAATAAAATATATTCTGCTGTAATACCTTCCAATATACACAGTCTTTACTCCTCCAAAAAGTAAAAAAATAAAATATATAAATATAAATATATAAATAAATATATAAATAAGATATTAATATGCTTTAATACCTTAAAATAAACAGTCTTTGCTTCTTCAAAAAGTAAAACCTAAAATAAAATATATAAATAAAATATATGTGTATGCTTTAATACCTTACAAAATAAACAGTCTGCTTCTTCAAAAAGTAAAAAAAATAAAATACAATATATAAAAAAATATATTATTATGGTGTAATGTACCTTAAAAAAATAAACAGCCTTAGCGTCTTCAAAAAGTGAAAAAAAAAAATAAAATATATAAATACAATATATTATTATGATCTAGTCTAATTCGTTAAAAATAAAGTTTTTACTCCTTCAAAAGGTAAAAAATACGATAAAATATTTAAATAACATATATTATTATGCATTAATACCTTAAAATAATAAACAGTCTTTAGTCCTTCAAAAAGTAAAAAATAACAAAATATAGAAATAAAATATATTATTATGCTGTAATACTTTAAAAATAAACAGTCTTTACTCCTTCAAAAGGTAAAAAAAAAAGTAAATAAAATATATTATGCTGTAATACCATAAAAAAAAATACATAAACAGTCCAAAAACAAATAAAGTCAAAGTGGATGAGGAAAACGAGTGGTACTTTTCTGCCATTTGCAATAAGCTGGAAGACACATTCAGCTACCAAAGAGGGGGAAGAAAACAAAAACATCATATTTTGCTTCGCCTTTGCAGCCTGGACTTCTGCGTGAAAGAAGCGCTGAGACATGATCTTTTCACATCCCTTGCCAAAGACAATGAGCTCACTCATTCCCACTCAACATGCATCCCCCCTCCCCAACCACCCCACCGCCATGTCCAATATAAACTGACTCAAGTCTTCACAATGCACAATCTCTGTTTAACTAAACCAATATAAATCGCTAATGCCTCTTGAATTGAGGCAGGCTTTTATTCATCGGGCTTTTGTTCTCGAACAATACTCATTAGCATGAAAAGACGGGACAATCCAATGTGGCTCTGCGATAAAGAGAAACACAGTTCGATGACCGCCACATTCCTCATATTGCCACGAGTAAGCGGAGCAATGAAGGCGCATCCGCCGTAGGTGCCATTTTATTTTACATGTCATGTCAGGAAAGTCCTTCATTTTACTGACAAGAAACGATCTACGGCATTCCTAGTGGCTCTTTACCCCCCCCCCCCCCCCCCGTTCCGTCATCGTGGCCTAAGATAAGCAACCATACAACAATACTAGCATGTTCCAACTGGTTTTTAAATCCACATGAGACCAGTGGGAGGTCGTTGGCTTACTTTAATGGGGGAGAATCAACCAAAAGTATTGGAGCAGTGAGTTCAAAGTCCTGAGCTCGGGTGGTACACTGGTACATCTGAAAACTCAACAACACATAAATATTTCAGATATTAATTCGAGGTATTTGCATCTGTCTATTTTATCTATAAAAGGCAACATTTTTGGGGGGCGGTATCGAAACACGTGGCCGACGTCTGTTTTATCACCCAGGTGTGTTTTATTACGATTCCATAACAATGTATGGTTATGCTTAATTCCAGATTTAAAATGTTTAAAGCTAAACAGCTGTCAACAGTATATCCAATGTGAAAGATAAGCAATGCTGCGCAAAGTTGGAAAATCAATCAGAGCCATTGCAAAAACATTGGCCAGCGGCAAAAAAAAAACACCCGGTGAAAAATGCTTTGAAACTCCAGCAATTTCTTCAGCCAGTCATGTACTATTCTGCAAGTATCTGGTTTTAAAGGACAACCGACACCATTGTTTTAACTGACATCAGAAAAACGTTTTATAGCATCTAAAATACCCAAAACACACAGTCTGATATTTTTAGTCAAATGCAAAACACCAATAAAAATGAGTTTCTGTGTCCCAAACAACTTCAAAATGACCTCGGAGATGGCGAGTTTCAGAAGGTACCGCCCCCTTGTTCGTGATGTCACGCCAGGACGTCTTGCCTTGCTGTAGAATCATAACAATGGCTTCAGATTCGGATAAGATGCTTTCTTGTTACTCATCCAGTTATGAATATGATTCAAATAGTTCTGAAGAGGAAAGCATAAATGTTTGCAATCGATTAAAGAAGTCCTTCCGTGTCATTTTGAGGCGTCTGGACTCCAATGTAGCGTAACAGAAAATGCACAAGATGGCGCCCAAGCTAGTCTTGGTGCAACACCATCGTGTTATGTGTTTTCCTTCTAATTTTGCCAACAACACGGATCAACACGAAGTTTTCAGACCAAACAAAGTACCCAAAATGCATTGTGTGTCACTTTCTCAGTCAGGGGCGTTCCTGACGTGACGTCACGTGAGGAATCGTAACCAACTCAAAAACAAGACTTCATGAATATTCAGTGCGAGTCTTAAAAAGTAAAATATAGCTATATGTGATGGAATCTTTGTAAAATATGCTCAGTAGAAGTCATTTGAAGTGATTTTACAAATTATGGACGCAACTTCAGGCGTCGGTTGACACATACAAGTACTGTATTTTCTTTCCATTAAAAAAAAATAGTGACAAGGAGATTTTTGAAGTGCAACATAAACAAAGTTCAGGAACGAAAGGTGAATGGAAGCAAAGTGCAGAGACGACCCCGTACATGTAGTTTTGGAAACAAGCTGTCATTAGCTGAATCCGGACAGTGAGTCCCCTCCCCCCACCCCCCGACCCTCTCACTCTCACCGTCATAACTTTACATTCTGTCAATGGGAAATTACATTGGGAAACTTCTAGTAGGGTAGGAGGGTATATTGGGTATCATCTTCCACCAGTGTGTGTCGATAATTACCGTGGTGTCAGCATTAGGATTTAAGACCTGCACTTTAGCAGCCGTGAGGATACGTGCATCATATATACAGTAAAGTCTCGTTATATCGATATCGGATATATCGATAGTCCCGGTTATATCGATACTATTTCTATGCACGCACAGAGAAATTTACATGCAAACAGGGTCGGATATATCGATAGTCCCGGTTATATCGATATTTTTTCGGACTCCCTTGAATATCGATATAACGAGACTTTACTGTATCTTAATATATCTTGCCTGTCGCTACGGTACTTTACATACACAATATTTACCTGTCCGTGCAGGATTTAACATGTTGGTTCACTATCAGTTTTGGCACCAGTACCAAAATGGATGTACATTAGCGCTTCATCTTCCACACAATCAAATAGTCCAAATTTTATTTTCACTTTCAGTTGAATATGCGGTACCGTATTTTTTCCCCAAGTTCAAGGCACACCTTCAATCTTCTTCTTTTGCTTTCGGCTTTTCCGTTCAGGGGTCGCCACAGCGAATCAGTGTCCTCAATCTAACCCGGTTTTGTGCATCCTCTTCTCTCACACCAGCTACCTTCATGTCCTCTTTGACAACATCCTTAAACCTCCTCTTCGGTTTTCCTCTCGGTCTCCTGCCTGGCAGTTCAAGGCTCAGCAGTCTTCTTCCGATATAGTCACTCTCTCTCCTCTGGTCGTGTCAGTCTGACCTCTCTGACTTTCTCTCCAAAGCCTCTAATATGAGTTGTCCCTCTAATGTACTCATTCCTGATCCTATGCAACCTGGTAAGCTCTCAGTCGTACAGGAGTGGTCCATCGATAAAAAGGTTTCTTCAGCCGTCATCTGTACTTCTTTGAAGGTGTTGGACGTTTCGCTTCTTATCCAAGAGACTTTAATTTGCTGACGAAGTTTCTTGGATAAGAAGCGAAACGTCCGACACCTTCAAAGAAGTCCAGATGACGGCTGAAGAAACCGTTTTACCTCTGCAACCTGGTCACTCCCAATTTCAGCTCTGCTACCTCCAACTCTGCTTCCTGTCTTTTCTTCAGTCGCACTGTCTCCAGTCCAAACATCAAGGCTGGTCTCACCACCGTTTGATACACCTTTCCTTTCATCCTAGCTGAAACCCTTGTATCACACCTCACACCTGACATTTTTCTCCAGCCGTTCCAGTCTGCCTGGACACGCTTCTTCGCGTCTTTTCCACAGTCTCCATTGCTCTGGACAGTTGAACCCAAGTACTTAAAATTCTCCCCCTTTTTTATCTCTTCTTCCTGTCGCATCACTCTTGCACTTGGATCCCTTTCATTCACACACATATATTCACACCTTTAATGAATGACCTATTTGAAAACTATTTTCATGTCAAGGGTGCACTGCATGATAAGGCGCATAGAATAGAAGCCGGGATGATGGCTATGGTTGCCTTATGCATCCACTCGATGGAGCTATGCTGAACGGGATACAACACAATATGCTTTATTGATATGGAGATTTCACAACCGCTGCAGTGGTAATAGTGATCCATATGAAGGTAACATCCGACTTACGACCATGACCTCCAGACCCTATTTTTACAATTTTAATTCTACACCTGGCACCGTAACGCACTAATAGGTCGGCAACGCGTATGACAATTTTGGCCAGCCAGCATCTCACTCTCGCACAGCAATCGACCGTGTCATGGCACCAGAGGGAAGTTTGCCAGTCATTTAGCCATATGAGTCTCTATTCAACATTTTGAATGTATTTCGACTTACGACCATTTTGACTTACGGCCGTTTGTTCGGAACGGAACTCGGTCGTATGTCGGATGTTGCCTGTATAAGGCAAATTGGATTATTTTGAGAAAATATGTTTTTAGGTGCGGAAAATATGCTAATATGAGATGCTGCTATTGAGAGGTCCCACCTGTCCGAGATTGTCTTCCTTGATTGATAGACAATGAGAAAATAGTCTTGTATGAAGGAGAAGCTCCTTGTTGCGCCTAATCAAATTGATTTTTAACTCATTCACAGCCATTCCATAATAAAAATTCGGGAACTGAAAATGTGATGTAGAGCGCCATTCCCGAGTTTTTGTTTTTCTTTCAGGAGTGAAAATAAAGCGCTGATCAGACCTCTGGCTATATTTTTTCCCTTCAGCGAGGGGGCAGCAATTTCCTTTTTCCAGGTTAGTGCTTTGTTCCAGCTTCAACTGCTGTTAAAGCGCTATATAAAGAAATATGTGTTTTACATAGTATTTTGGTCAGCCGCCCTCATTTCAAGCTCATATAACTCCAGACCCATATAATTGAGGAATTAACTATTTGTTTCTGATGAAAGAAGAGAGTCCAGGGTTTTTTACGCTGCATTGAATATTTATGTAGTCCAAAATTCAATATTCTGTGGGTCCTGGAATTTGATTGAAAATGCCAAAAACCCTGGCGTGGAGTGGAAATATTTCCACCTGATTGATGGAACTGTAGAAACAGTTCTTATTTAAAAGAGGAAAGGATTTTCCTCGCATTTGCTTTCAAAATCTAAGAGGATTAATTCCTTCATTCCATTCTCTCACATGCATGAGAGGCTGTTTGGCATCGGAGTTCATCTTCACACCTGCAGGGTTCAAATGCCATTGGCTATGTCTCAACGTCACCCAATCGATTATTGTACATGCTACAAAAGTATGCTGAAATAAAGTCCGAAAGAATGGCGATTTTCGTGAAATGAATGATGACTTTCACGGTCTAAAGTACTGTAACTATGTGTTTTAGTGAGATTTTACAACCCACTTTATTCACTCGCTTGAGGTGAAGGGGCTGCAGGGTGACTCCTGGCCTCTGGCTGAACCCCGGGCTGAGGTCAGAGGAAGAACGTCGCCGCTAACTTTGATCACTGAAGCAGGTAACATTTCAAGGAAAGTCATTCAGTTAACTGTCCACGGGTCAGGTACAAGCATAAATCACATCATGGAATAGACGATAATTATGTTTGTGTCGGGTGAATAAGGGCTGTGATATAAGCAGATGCTTCTGCTAATAACAAAAGGCAGTGACTTGAGAAATTATGCCATGGGTAGCATACATGTGGCTAGCATCAGTAAATTTTGCCAGTCCGGCATTCGTTAAAATCCAACAGCACCGTCATCATTGTCAATCCATTATTATCATGTTTACTGCTTTTTCATCATCGCTAAATTACAGTCAGCAAAAAACTTTTTACAAGGGTAATATAATAAAATAACAAATGGTAAGGTTATCGACTAATGTCCCCAGTCCGACATTTGTCAGCAGCTAGCCCGCCAGTCTTTCATCATCATTCTAACCACGTTTCCGTCCTCGCTAAATTATAGTTTGTCATCACTGTTTTAGGACCATCACTCATTTATCATTCTTTTGACGGTGACGCGCCAGTGATGATCGGTGTCAGGACAGTTCCACTTAATAGTGCAGCAGACACACACCAGATATAGACTATGGGTCTAAAAGGTTACATGAGAGAGAGAGAGAGAGAGAGAGAGAGAGAGAGAGAGAGAGAGAGAGAGAGAGAGAGAGAGAGAGAGAGAGAGAGAGAGACAGACAGACAGACAGACAGACAGACAGACAGACAGACAGAGACTGAGAGAGAGAGACAAAGACACAGAGACTGAGAGAGCGAGAATGAGACAAAGGGAAAGACAGAGACACACAGAGACAGAGAGACAGAGACACAGGGGCAGAGAGACAGATAGAGACAGACAGAGAGACAGCGAGAGAGACAGAAACAGAAAGATAGAGATAAAGAAAGAGACAGAAACAACAGGCAGAGAGATAGAGACAGCGACAGACACATAGAGTGAGACACAGACAGAGACACACACACGGACTCTCCGAGCCAAGACCAGCAGGCTCAAGGACAGTTTCTGCCACCAGGCAGTCCGGAGACTCAACTCCCTCCCAGCCCTGCCCAGCCTGCCCCTTCCCACTGCCACACTCACCGAACTCTGAGTACACGCTACATGCTGTACGATCACCCTGAACTCTATTTTTTTCTTCTTTCTCATTTTTTTCTGCAAGACCTCACTTCAACCCTTTCTTGTTGTTCGTTTTTGCATTACTACATTACGTCACTTTATATACGTCACTTCCTCACTTTACATACAGAAATTACATGTATTGTCTGTTGTCAATTGTATGTCTTTTTTAGCCACGTTATAAGTGCCTTGCATGTCTTGCACGCTGGGTCCGAGAGGACATTAATTTCATCTGTGCTGTATGTCATGCATATTAGCATATTTGACAATAAAGCTGACTTTGACTTGACACAGAGAGAGAGAGAGAGAGAGAGAGAGAGAGAGAGAGAGAGAGAGAGAGAGAGAGAGAGAGAGAGAGAGAGGAAGAGACAGAGACAGGGAGAGAAACAGAGAGACGGAGACAGAGACAGACAGAGATAGAGACAGACACAGAGACAATCACAGAGACAGAGGGAGAAATACCACACAGGCCCAAAAAACTGAACATGTCTCTTTCCTATCAGTTGTCTCGCCTTGAACAAGACACACCCCATCTTTGACTCCTACCAGGAGGAGCCTTGCTGTCTAACTGTCAGTAATGCGACACACATGAGGACACAAGCAGCATCGGATATCAACCTGCCTGGAGCTTACTAAGCACATTTGCAAGGACATTATGGAAGACTAGAAGACATTGGTTACTTACATGTGCCTGTCTGACGGTAGGACGATATTGATGGAAGTCTGTTTGGATCCAACACACTTTCTTCTCCATCTTCACGGTTCCCAGCAGTCCATCCTGTGTTCACCCATCTGACGTTGTTGAGGAAATACACTGTGCTGTGTGTGTTTATGTGTGTTTGTATGTATGTGTTCTTTCTCTGGGCTGTGAAGTAAGGACCTGATTTGTGAAAGCACATGGAAGAGTATAAGGTGGGAGGGTTACAAGTTAAAAAGAAAACACGAACTGACTTGCGTATGTCTCCACCCCCCACTCCCACCCCATTCTACCACACACACAGACAAACACACACACACACACACACACACGCAAATTCCCGTTTCAATGGTTTTGTGAGGTCCGGATAACTCCAGATAAGGAGTGAGGACCACCGTTGCTGATAAATTAGAATAACTAGTCTTACATTAGAAGAACTAGTGTTACATTTGAACACTAAATGTCACCCCATTTCCCACTTCAACTTCTTTAAAAACAAAGAAATACAAAGTGGACTTGAAACTGAAATAAGAGCAGAAATGAGGTTTCTGAATGGGGACATTGAAAGTCCTCACCCCTGTAGTGAATTTGGTTAAAATATCGTTTTACTTTTTGTGGTATGAACTTTTTCCTCTCATTAACCACGCGCACACACATATAAACACACACAGTGAGTAAAAATTGTGTGTATCCAAGTGAAATGAAAATACACACCAAAAAAATCATTTTTGGTGAATCTGTGAGGACCTCTCTGAAACTTTAACAGATGCATATATAGACCCTCTAGACCAGGGGTGTCAAAGTCATTTTTTGCCGCGGGCCACATTGTAGTTATGGTTTCCTCTTGAGGGCCGTTATGAATTTGGGGAACCCATTAGAATGTTTAAATCCCTTCAAATATTACATATAGAGCACACAGCAAATTAATGAATAACTCGTTTTCAAATCTGAAGTCAAGAATAATGACTTTTATTGTGGTTGACATCCAAAAATATGAAATTTTGGCTCAGATTTTAGCAATCATCATGGAATTTAACAAGTTTGATTCGCTTTCGCGGGCCGAAAAAAATGATGTGGCGGGCCGGATTTGGCCCACGGGCCTTGACTTTGACACCTGTGCTCTAGCCGCTCGTAGAATGAAAAACTTGTGAGGACCGGCCAAAAGGTCCTCACTTGTCAAAAATGTCTTCATTTTGTATGGTATAAAATGTTAGTGGTCCTCACAAGAGTAGTCATACAAACAAACACACACACACACACATTCCTGTTTCAATGGTTTTTGTGAGGTCCGGATAACTCCAGATAAGGAGTGAGGACCACCGTTGCTGATAAATTAGAATAACTAGTGTTACATTTGAACACTAAATGTCACCCTATTTCCCACTTTAACTTCTTTAAAAACAAAGAAATAAAAAGTGAACTTGAAACTGAAATAACAGCAGAAGTGAGGTTTCTGAATGGATACATTCGAAGACCTCACCCTTTTAGTGATTGTGGTTAAAATATAATTTTACTTTTTGTGGTATGAACTTTTTCCTCTCATTAACCACGCACACACACACATAAAAACACAGTGAGTAAAAAGTGTGAAGAAGAAGAAGACGAAGAATACATTTTATTTCAAGCGCCTTTCAAACCTCTCAACTACACTTTAAAGTCACAGACAGGCATATAAAAAACAGATACAGGACAATAATAAATAAGATAAAATTATAAATCCTCATCCGTATGAGACAATGTGATTTTTTTTTTCACCTTTTCAGGGACAGTGGACAGTTTGACAGGGTTGTCCAACTCTGGTCCTGGAGCGCTTCCATCCATGTCTTCCTGTTGCAACACACCTGATTCAAATGAGCAGGCTGAATATCACGCGTGCTGATTATCTGCTCATTTGAATCAGCTGTGTCACAAAATTGAGACTTGGAAAACATGTTGGATTTTGCCAACCCTGATCCATCTATTTTGTTTTGTGTGCTTTAAAGGACAATCGACAACTTTTTTTGTTTCCAACTGACATAAAAAAAAAAAAACGTTTTATAGTATCTAAAATACCCAAAACACGCAGGCTGATATTTTTAGTCAAATGCAAAACACCAATACAAATGACTTAAAGTGTCCAAAAATGACCAAAATGAAACCGGAAGTGGCCAGTTTCAGAAGGTCCCGCCCCCTTGTTCGTGACGTCACGCCAAGACGTCTTGCCTTGCTGGAGAATTAAAACAATGGCTTCAGATTCGGAGAATATGCTTTCTTGTTACTCACCCAGTTATGAATATGATTCAAATAGTTCTGAAGAGGAAAGCATAAATGTTTGCAATCGATAAAAGGAGTCCTCCCATATCAATTCGAGCCGTCAATGACAGCAATGTAGCGTCCCAGAAAATGCACAAGATGGCGCCCAAGCTCCGCTGGAAATGGGCTGATTTGTCTGCTGGGAATTTGTGTCAGCGAATATCAAATAGTAGTCTTGGTGCAACACACAACGATTCACCATCACGTTATTCATGTGTTTTCCTTTTAATTTGTTGTGGCTCTTTGTAAATCTGTTGCGGATCAACATGACTTCAAATATAAGGCGTAGGGTCCCCTTTTGAAGAAAATCAAGGCTTTTGGGTGCGCCTTATACACCGGAAAATACGGTAATTTATTTATAAAGAAATCATCAACTGGTCAATCGATGAAAAGGTTTCTTCAGCCGTCATTTAGTGAAGGCTAGCAACCACTCATTTGACGACAATGAGGTTAAAATCTTAGCAAAAGAAAATAGATGGTTTGAAAGGGGAGTAAAAGAAGCTATTTTCATAAAACAGCAAAATCCTTCACTAAACCGACATGGTGGTGTGAGGTTCAATTTGGATCGTTCGTACAACAGACTGCTTCAGCAACATAGGCTTAGTTATGCTGATGAAGTGATACCAGGGCAAATAGGGCAATCAGGCCAGTCGTCAGTAAAGACAATAGAAGTAATCAGTGGAGCTACAGGGAATAGTCCTCTGCTTCCCCCAACCTGAGAGCAGGGACCAATCATAGCAGACGTCTGGACAGTAGGGATATAGGGCCAAAACTACCAGCAAGACTTTAGTTCGCTGACGAAGCATCTTGGATAAGAAGCGAAACGTCTGACACTTTCAAAGAAGTACAGATGACGGCTGTAGAAACCTTTTCATCGATGGACCACTCCTCTACGACAGAGCTTACACAGACGTATCAACTGGTCAATGAAAAAAAGGTCATGCAATTCAAAACATGCAATTTTTTTAAAGAATTCAAAAAATGAAAGCGATTTTTTTCTAGTGTTGGCAATAGGTTATAAAACTCACCCTGACAGGTTGGAAGTCAATGTATTCCCCTCATATGTCACCCCCAGCCCCCTTCCCTGTGCGAATATATATGACAAGGGCTCACTTGACAGTTTCTGGCTTGTGTCTTGTAGACTGCCAGGTTGAACGGAGGTTCGCATGTGAGTTCAAGAATGTAACCTTTTGCTCTTTGAGAAGTAGAAAAAAAAGCAAAATAACAAAACAATGCATTGACAAAATTTACCATTGGTCATTAACAAGGCACCAGGCTGTGCCATGCAAAATGATGGTTCAACTTTACATTATTATTACTATTGGAACTATCACTGTGATATCGCCTTTGACCCGGTTTACCATCAACGCGATGGGCATTTGGTGCCTGACAAAGTGCACCAGGTAAGCTCTGGGATCTGTGAGATTCCTTTGATGATGATCTAAGCTCATCACAAGCTTCTGAGCAGAACTCAACCCTTATTTGGAGCTCGCTGAAATCCATCACGCGTTGCATTACGATGTACCATATTCTGCTTCATGCTTCAATTTTTATAAACCGTTTCAGATTTCTGCATGCAAGATTTGTTGACAGTTTCTGATGACACGGTCATACATGTATTTAGCTTAAAATTTGGAATTTATAGCTGAGTAAGTGCAGGTGTTCTCTTTGCATTTCAAATACATCTGGCTTTGTCAACATAGCTCCATATACATATATACCAGGGGTCGGGAACCTTTTTGACTAACAGAGCCATAAAAGTAAAATACAGTAAAGTCTCGTTATATCGATAGTACCGCTTATTACGATACTATTTCTATGACCGCAAGGAGAAAATTACATGCGCGCAGGGTCGGATATATCGATAGTCCCGGTTATATCGATATTTTTCGGACTCCCGAGAATATCGATATAACGAGACTTTACTGTATTTAGAAATGTTTTTCAGTGAGAGTCACACGCACGCGTGCACGCGCTCACACACACGCGCGGCCACTTTTCAACAAAATATCAGAATGTATGATTTAAAATAAGTTTGTGATAGTACTCACCGTTAACATGAATGTTTTTCCGTTCCTCGTGATTGGTAAAAATCCAGGCAAACGATCGGAATGGAATCCAATTTGCCGGTCCAGAGGCGAAGTTACTGCTAGCTAGCCTGCACACGGCTAATAAGCTTCCACACTTGCTATCTGCAATCTACTACGTTAACATGGGGCTTGTTAAAATGTCACTGACATTCGACTGTTTCATTGATGGTATTGTTTCATTGCAAATTAGAATCAGAACATTTTCTCTCCTCTAATGCTCCGGTGCATTCACGCTGAAGTGCACTAGTTGGGCTCATTTGAAGGGCCGTTTACCTGTTTCAATATGACGGCCACTATCATCCAATCAAAATGGCGCTTTCGGCCATTCTAGGTCAGTGTCATCCAATCAAAATTGCGCTTTCCGCCAACTGCAGCCCCAACGGGAAATGAACGGCAAAAAAAAACGACAATATGTATTTAGTTTTATCGGCGAGCCATATGCAATCATCAAAAGAGCCATATATGTCTCGCGAGCCATATGTTTCCGACCCCTGATAGATACAGTGATACTTCAGCTTACGAGCGCTTTAGCTCACGAACTTTTTGCCTTACGAACATTAAATTCGCGAGAACATAATATTGGCATACAAACTAGTTTTCGGCGGACGGTGGCTGGCAAACTAGTTTTCCACACCCAATTTCTTTGAGTGCAGACATGGTTTGCTATCGAGTGGAGTACTTTTGCTATTATGGGACCTAAAAACACCCCACCACAGGCTAGTGTTAAACCGAAGAGGACACAAAAGAAAATTACGGTCGAGAAGAAGGAGATCTACGAAAAACACGAATGAGGTGTGCGTTTCTGTGACTTAGCGTCCCAGTACCAGTATGCTAAGTCGCCCATTGCTACGTGTAGCTAAGGGTGTTTCTGTGTTGTCCAAACAACGGTCTCAGGCAATAGAAGAGGTTGAAACACTTCTGTTGATTTGGATTAACGAAAAGCAGCTAGCAGGGGACATTGTGAGTGAGGCGTCTGTGTAAGCTCTCAGTGGTACAAGTACAAGCGATTCTTATAAAACAACAAAATCCTTCATTAAACCGGTTTAATGAAGGATTTTGTTGTTTTATAAAAGAAGTGATTCTTATAAAACAACAAAATCCTTCATTAAACCGGTCTGATGGGGTGAGGTTCAATTTGGATCGTTCATACAATAGCCTGCTTAGGCAAAACAGGTTAGGCAACATTCGTAATGCTGATGAGGTGATACCGGTGGGAGTGGGGCAAATAGGCCAGTCGTTAGTCAGGAATGTAGGAACAATCAGTGGGGCCACAGGGAGTGGTCCTCTGCTCCCCCCAACCTGAGAGTAGGGACCCATCATAGCTTTGTCCGGCGCCGCTATGTCTGGACATTAGGGATATATAAATAGGGCCGATACGACCAGTCAGACTTTAGTTTGCTGACGAAGCCTCTTGGATAGGAGGCGAAACGTCCGAAACCTTCAAATTTGTACAGATGACGGCTGAAGAAACCTTCTCATCGATTGTGAGTGAGAGTATCATCGCTGAGAAAGCACGGCAACTTCACTCCTATATCATCAAGAGGCAACTACATCAACGACCAACACAAAGGTAAATAAAACGACTTTATTATACAATACAGTTTATTTCTGTAATTACAATCAAATAGCGCATTTATCATACATAAAATAAGGTATATTTTGTGTAGTTTTAAGGCTTATTTTGTCGAAAATTATGTTTTATGGGGACCTGGGAACGGATTATTCTCATTTTAAATGGTTTCTTTTGGGAAATAAATGTTTGGCAGACGAACTTTTCACCTTAAACATACTTTCTGGGAATCAATTAAGTTTGTAACCTGAGGTATCACTGTATTTGATTAACAACTGCAATAACGCCCATACAATGACATTTCTAAATTATTCCCTTATAAACAATTTCAATTTTCATAAACCATTTCAGGTTTCTGCATGATGATTTGTTTCTAATGACACGGTCATATTTAGCTTAAAATTTGGAATTTAGAGCTGAGAAAGTGCAGGTGTTCTCTTTGCATGTCAAACACACCTGACTTTTGTCAACATAGCTCTACATATATAAATATATATCTACATATGCTATTGGAGAAAAGTCAATCCACATCTTTCTTCCGGCTGTTTAAATAGGCAGTCTGCCATTCTAAGCATATCAATAGCAAATATATAATTAAATTAACTCACTCTTTCCACACTCTTTCCTTCACCTTCAAATACTCTGCAGATGCAAGAATAGCTTTTGTACATGTTGAGTTTCTCCAATAGGGATTTACTGTGGCTCAGCGCCATTTCTCTCAGAAAAGTACTTATTGTCAGACATGGGAATACAGTATATATAAACAATGATAGGCACTTCTATTTTTGTGAGTTAAGTTTAGGGGTTAAGCAGTTAGAAATAAAAAAAATAAACAAATAAATGAAAAACAGACCAAACTATTGTTTTCGTGTTATTTTTACTTTGGCAAAACAATACAAACAGACAATGCATTTTTGCTGTCAGGACTCCATCTGGTGGTAAAACGCTGTTACTTTTAATTTACTGTAGTGTTACATTTAAGCTTATTGAATATAGACATGTACTAATTTTCTGATTGGCTTACCCTCAAAAAGGTTGCAAAGCCTATTCCAGCCGTCTTTGAACAGTACACCGGGGAAACCCTGAACCGGTTGCTAGCCAATCGCAGGGCACATAGAAACCAAGAAGCATCCGCGCACACACTGAGGGACAATTTAGAGTGGTCCATTTTAACTGTCACATGTTTTTGCTCAATACTCAAATAGATAGAAAGCTAGCTAGTGAGCTAATAGAAAGCAAATAGATAGCCAATAGATTGCTTGGTAGATAGCTAGCTGAATAGATAGCTAATAAATAGCTAGCTAGATACACAGCTAGATAGCCAGTTAGCTAGCTAATAGATCACATCAGCTCACCAAACAATTCTTTCGGAACCCCCAGCACAATAATAATAATAATAATAATAATACATTCCATTTATAAGCGCTTTTCAAAACTCTTAGTCACTTTACAGTCACAGGATAAGTTTTCACTCAACCCGGAAGTAACTCAAATAGATAGAACGCTAGCTAGCTAGCATATAGCTAATAGATTGCTCGCTAGGTAGATAAATAGATAATAAATAGCGAGCTAGATACCCAGCTATATAGCTAGATAGCCAGTTAGCTAGCTAATAATAATATAATAATACATTTCATTAATAAGCGCCTTTCAAAACTCTCAAAGTCACTTTACAGTCACAGGATAGGTTTTTCTGTTTGTGAGCAGTCCCATAGAACGATAGCTAGCGAGCTAATAGATAGCCGTATTTTCCGCATTATATGGCGCAACATCACAGAATCACCTATTTTAACTAAAACAGTTAACATAAGGCATATGCTGTAGAATAGAAGCCACAATAGCGGTTGAAGGTCGATGTCACTAGCCTAAATGGAATACAACAAAATACAATTTACATTTATACAGCGTTTTCACAAATGCGACAACTGCAACTGTTTTACAGAATATTTAAACTATTTAAACTACGTCCAAGAAATAAGAATCCATATTTTTGCAGCGTTGAGAAAATTGGATGCCTTTGGGTATGCTTTATAGTGCGTAAAATATGATATGATTGATTTTATATATTACAAAATCTTTTTTTATACTTGCACTCAGTATAGTACTTGATGAAACATTTTTGCACAGTTATACATTTCAGTCCTCTGACATTTCTATTATGCTTAGAATATTTTTTTTATCTTTTCACCCCTCACCCCCCATTCAATGTCAATGTGGAAAGCGGAGTAAAGAAATAAAGAACTGGAGCTCAATAGCCAAAGAATCTACAGTAATTTAAGACTTTATTTTCAATATAATTCCAGATAGATCTTTGTCACACACACACACAAAAGAGCCACAATCATTGATTAAATAATTTCTTTTTCAGGACAAATAACATTGAACAACTCTTTAAATTATCTTAACCTATTTCAAAAAAACAAGATGGTTGTAATCCAAAAACAAAACAGCAAATACATTTGGTACAAAAGTAGCATAACTATACTAACATAAAAATAGTACCAGCTTTGTATGACACACGTGTCTAAAACTTATTTTGAGGTCACAGTCGGCAAATATCACAACTATCTATAAACGACACTTGGGAAAATACATGGTAAAATCTACTCTCCTCTATATACAACAATATTCTTATCTGTCTCATGAATTTTAATTTCATAAAGAACGTACGGTGCAATGGCCTTTGCCATGTTGGTCCATATGTAAACAGCCAAGTGCTCAGTTGTGCTAAGACACAAAAAAAATCACAAGTCAGTATCGTCATCAAGATAAAATAATTTAAATTAAACAAAAAAAGCTGCATGGTTGGTTTTTTTTCCTCAAGCAAGACAAAATGCTCATTTTGATCATTGACTATGCTTCGCAAGGCAAGTAAATATTAACATATTTTAATATATTTGCAGAAAACGGATCAAAGGCAGAGAATATAACTAAAAAGCAGGGGCCCTAAAATGGAACCCTGTGGAACAGTATATAACGCATGGGCTAACTGGAGCCAAACATAATCAAAGCCAAGACAAAAACCTTGCCTGTTCAATATACAATGATACCTCAGCTTACGAACGCTATAGCTCACGAACTTTTCGCCTTACGAACATTAAATTTGTGAGAATATAATCTTGGCATACAAACTAGTTTTTGGGAAACACACGGAGCGCCACAATGGCTGGCGGAGTAGTTTTCGGTGGAAGAACACCAAACCACACGGTCGAACAGCGCCACTGTGGCTGGCGGACTAGTTTTCCACACCGACTTTCTTTCAGTTAACTCTGTGCAGACGTGGTTTGTTATCGAGTGTAGTACTTTTTGCTATTATGGGACCAAAAGGGGTTACTTGTTAAATGACTTAAAATAACATTTGGTGTTGTTAGCAGATTTGACTTAAAAACATCCATGCTTTTAAAATACTAATAAAAAGTAGAATGTTGCCCAAGTTGGAAAACGATGCATACCTGGCAATATTGGCAAAATACGGGACATCCTTATCCAAGTTCTTATGATCAAGTGGAATCATGATGACTTCCTGTGAATGAAACTCAAATTACATTTGATTTGTAAGAACTCACATGTGACATTGCAAAAATAATAAATACATGTCAAATACTTGGCCAGTCATAATCTAATATTATTTTAAATGACAGTTATTTTGTGATGATGTTAGCGCAAAAATAAAAGCTTCTTTTTTAATGGCAATTATCACTCAATTCTTTATTATTGTTAAAATATTTTCATTGACACATTTGAACAATAAAATGTCTCAGATAAAATAGTAAACAGAACGGACTAATCAAATGAAAGTACAGAAGCACTTTAATTCAATCGCTATCATTCCCGAATTTGTTTGGGTTTTGGTTTTTCTTGCTTGGAGGGGTGCCGATAAAGCACTCGTCAGACCTCTGGCAATGTTTTCCCCTTCCACGAGGGGGCAGCATTATCCTTTTGTCAATGTAAGCGATTTGTTACAGCTTCAGCTGTTGTTAAAGCGCTATATAAATCAATATGTATGTATTGCATTGTATTTTGGACAGTTGCCCCCATTTCAAGCCCAGATAACCCCAGATCTATATAACTTAGGAATTAACTCTTTTTTTCGGGTAAAGAAGAGAGTATAAGGTTTCTTACACCAAATTGAATCATTATGTAGTCCTAAAACGCAATATTCTGTGGGTCCAGCAATTTCAGTTAAAATGACAATAACCCTGGCACTGGAGGGTACACATTTTTGCACATCGTCTAGCAGTGAATGAGTTAAGCAAGAACGTATTTGTGAATTGAAAAGCATGATGTGGAGCACCATTCCCGAATTTGTTCGGATTTTGGTTTTTCTTGCTTGGGGGGTGCCGATAAAGCACTGGTCAGACCTCTGGCAATGTTTTCCCCTTCCACGAGGGGGCAGCATTATCCTTTTGTCAATGTAAGCGATTTGTTACAGCTTCAGCTGTTGTTAAAGTGCTATGTAAATCAATATATATTGCATTGTATTTTGTACAGCCGCCCCCATTTCAAACTCAGATAACTCCAGACCCATATAACTTAGGAATTAACTCTTTTTTTGGGTTTTTTTTTCTGGTGAAAGAAGAGGTTTGTTCCGCTGAATTGCTTTCCTAAAATATTGCAATACTTACAATACTGCAATTTGAGTGAAAATGACAAAAACCCTGGCACTGGAGTGGGCACATTTTTGCACATCGTCTAGCAGTGAATGTTACTTGCCTCCTTTTTTTTTCTTTTTTCCGCATCTTACAAACAATCAAACTTTTTTTTGTTTTGTTATTCTGTTGTTCTTACCTCTATACATCTCTTCAAGTCCGTCAGGTTCATTACCATGCCAGTGATATGATCAATCTACACAAAAACACACATGCAGAAAGCCAGTTAATGTTTTGTTGTTCCCTGTACTGACATTATTTTTTAATTATTAAAATGTGGATAGATAAGATCGTTTTGACTTGTTAGAAAAATACGTGGTTTTTTTTGTGTGAAATATTCTATGTTACTAAGTTTTGGAAGGTTTGAGTTATTTAGTCAAGAAAATTATAGAAAATACTGAATTAGTTTTACTCCTCCATGCATCAATTATGATTACATGATAGGTAATGCACTGAAAGGGTTAAATTAAAGGACAACCGACGTCTTCGGACAAGTTGTGTCCATAATTTGTAAAATGTCTTCAAATGACTTCTACTGAGTGTATTTTACAAAGATTCCACCGCATATAGCTATATTTTACGTTTTAAGACTCGCGCTGAATATTCCGGAAGTCTTGTTTTTGAGTTGGTGACGAGTCCGTACGTGATGTCACTGAAGGAACGCCCCTGACCGAAAAAAGGACACATTGTAGCAGTTCTTCCATCACGTCAATGCATTTTGCTGTACAGGTATTTTGGTCTGAAAACTTCGCGTAGGACCAAAAAGAGGCAGAAGAGGGCGACAAAGCTCCATGTAAGGAATTAATCAGCCTGTGGAAACGGGCTAATTAATTCCCTACATGGCTTTGTCACCATTTTCTGCCTTTTTTGGTTGCAACATTTCCCAGCCCTGATGCCTCAAAATGACACATCGATTGCAAACATGTATGCTTTCTTCTTCAGAACTATTTGAATCATATTCATAACTGGATGAGTACCAAGAAAGCATATTCTCCGAATGTGAAGCCATTGATTTGATTCTCCAGCAAGGCAAGACGTCTTGGGGTGACGTCACAAACAAGGGGTCGGGACTTTCTTAAACTGGCCACTTCCGGGTTCATTTTTTTTGTGCAGATTTTGGACACTAAGTCATTTTTATTGGTGTTTTGCATTTGACTAAAAATATCATACTGTGTGTTTTGGGTATTATAGATGGTCTAAAACGTTTTTCTGATGTCAGTTAAGAAACAAAAAAAGTGCTGTCGGTTGTCCTTTATAAGAGGCTAATGTTGGTTTTTCTTTTGCCTTTGATGGGAATAATAAACAAAAATCCCGAAACTAAAGAAAATAAATTGCAATTGAAGGAGATTGGGTGTCGTGAGACAAGAGCACAGCAGGTCAGTTGCACAAATTCAGTGCAACTGAGATCATGTGAGTTGATGGGTACAAATTCATCTTTATGTTCAACTCCTTCCCCTAAAATGACCTCGACCATAACAATGCATCAATTCATGAGGCTAAAATGGTAAATGTGCATCAGACACTGCTGTTACATAACACAGAGAGCAGACCTTAAACTCAATGAAAGAATGTCATACTGAACATGGTCCAAGTCTCAACATCATTGATGGAACGAGTACTTGTGATAAAAGTAACGCAAGTGTGGATTTTTATTCAAAAGTCACAAAAAGAAACGGTATAGAAATGATCATATGATTTTTGAGCCTGCCAGATTGGTTTCGGTATGCGAAATGAAACAATTGTAAAGGGTAACATAGTCGCATCACTGTATTTCGTCTGCATAATGAGAAGAAGATGTACAATGCTCACCTGAGCATTGTTTGTAAAATAATAAATAAATATATTTAAATATCAACGTTTAGGACTTATCATTCTTCCACTTCCTTCATGAGTGGAATGAAACTGATACTGTTTATGCACACACATTGAAGGACTAAAACTCATTGTGTTTTCTATGCCATTAAATATGAAATCCTGGTTTTTGGCGTACATCGGTAGCTTTTATGGGCACTGCAATGTACTGCCAATGTCAGTGCTTTTAGTTCTCAGAACGTCTGTGTAAGCCCTCAGAATGTCTTCCAATGACTTCTACTGAGTGTATTTTACAAAGATTCCACCGCATATAGCTATATTTTACGTTTTAAGACTCGCGTTGAATATTCCGGAAGTCTTGTTTTTGAGTTGGTGACGAGTCCGTACGTGATGTCACTGAAGGAACGCCCCTGACCGAAAAAAGGACACATTGTAGCAGTCCTTCCATCACGTCAATGCATTTTGCTGTACAGGTATTTTGGTCTGAAAAATTCGTGTAGGACCAAAAAGAGGCAGAAGAGGGCGACAAAGCTACATGCAAGGAATTAATCAGCCTGTGGAAACAGGCTAATTAATTCCTTACATGGCTTTGTCACCATTTTCTGCCTTTTTTGGGTGCAACATTTCCCACCCCTGATGCCTCAAAATGACACGGAATAAATTCTTTAATCGATTGCAAACATGTATGCTTTCTTCTTCAGAACTATTTGAATCATAGAGAAGATGTACAATGCTCACCTGAGCATTGTTTGTAAAATAATGAATAAATATATTTAAATAGAAAAAAATCAACGTTTAGGACTTATCATTACTTATCAATTTAACACACACATTGAAGGACTAAAACTCATTGTGTTTTCTATGCCATTAAATATGAAATCCTGGTTTTTGGCGTACATCGGTAGCTTTTATGGGCACTGCAATGTACTGCCAATGTCAGTGCTTTTAGTCTGTGTAAGCTCTCAGTCTTCCAGGAGTGGTCCATCGATGAAAAGGTTTCTTCAGCCGTCATCTGTACTTTTTTGAAGGTGTCGGACGTTTCGCTTCTTACCCAAGATGCTTCGTCAGCAAACTACTCTTTTGCTGGTAGTTTCGGCCCTATGTATCTATGCCTACTGTCCAGACATGGCTGTGCCGGACTCTGCTATGATTGGTCCCTGCTGACTGGGTATTAAGTGCTTGGCTCTCGCAGTGTATTATGACCTTGTTTGAGGGGGGGGGGGGGGCAAAAAAAATGCAAAATAATGCCTGATACTCACCTTTCCACGCACTGTTATCTCCACTGTAGGGGAAAAGAGAATTACAGTTAATGACTGGATAACATTGACAGCAGTAGGAATTGTGGATAAAATAGTTGTTGACTAGACTGTTGACTAAGTATTGAATAGGTCTTCAAGTGCTATTGGCTGCCTAGCTGGCTGGCTGTATGCCGTCTTGATGTTGGCTATCTGGCTATCTATTCACTATTTATTTGCTATCCATTAGCTAGCTAGCTGGCTAGCTATTAGCTGTTGGCTATCTATTAGCTATTTATTTGCTATCCATTAGTTAGTTAGCTAGCTTTACATCTATTTGAGTTACTTCGGGGTTGAGTGGACGCTGGTGCATGTGGCTGCCGCTGCTCACCCACCGAAAGACTTTATCCTGTGACTGTAAAGTGACCTTGAGCGTTTTGAAAGATGCTTAGAAATGAAATGTATTATTATTATTATTAATATTATTATTATCAAGTAAATGATGTAAAATATAGTGCATTACTTTACTTGCCCAGCAGAGGCATTGTTGTTTCAGTCTCAATATAGTTAGGCATCTTTAAAAAGTCCAGCATGACATGACTGAGAATATCGTCACTGAATTTAAAATATACAGGTATCATTCCAGAGTAAGGTTGAAGAATACAGGAAAACATAAATTGGCATTTTTTTCTGACAAGTATAACAATTTTTCCCCATGTAAACACACCAGTCAATATAATAATAATAATAATAATACATTTAATTTCAAGCAGAGTGACGGGTGAGCGAGGGACGGAGACGGTTAATATTACAGAGGTGGAAATAAGCAGACCGAGTTATGTTATTTAGATGGGAGTGAAAAGATAGTGAGCTATCGAGGATGACACCCAGGCTCTTGACCTGAGAGGAGGGGGACACGGTTGAACTGTCAATGGTGAGAGAGAAACTGTTAGTTTTGTGTAGGGTGGATTTGGTACCGACAAGGAGAAGTTCAGTTTTTTCACTGTTAAGCTTGAGAAAGTCATGGGAAAGCCAGGATTTAATTTCTGAGAGGCAAAGTGAGAGGGATGAAGGTGGAAGAAAGGCGTCGGGTTTGCTGGAGAGGTAGAGTTGGGTGTCATCCGCGAAGCTGTGAAAATGAATGCCAAATTTACGGAAAATATTGCCAAGAGGAAGTAGGTAGATAACAAAGAGAAGGGGCCCCAGGACATATCCTTGAGGCACACCAGAGGACACCGGAGAGGACCGTGAGGTGAACGAGTTGATTTGGATAAATTGTGAGAGATCAGACAGATAAGAATGAAACCAGCGAAGTGGGGTGTGCGTGATGCCTGGGGTGGAAAGTCTGTCGAGCAGGATAGGGTGGGAAATGGTGTCAAAAGCTGAGGTCAGGTCGAGAAGGATGAGGATGGAGAGTGTACCGGCATCGGCTGCCATGAAAAGATCATTCGTGATTTTTATGAGAGCCGGTTCAGTACTGTGGCGGGGGCGGAAACCAGACTGTAATTGTTCGTAGAGGTTATTGTGAGAGTGAAGAGGGTGAAGCTGGGACGCAACTGTCTTTTCAAGGATTTTGGCGAGGAAGGGAAGGTGGGAAATTGGACGTAAATTATTGAAATCGTTTGGATCTAAACCAGGTTTTTTCAGGATTGGAGTAACAGCTGCAGTTTTGAGTGCGATAGGAACAATTCCATTTGATAATGAGGAGTGAATAATGGTTGAAATAAATGGGAGAAGATAGGGTAGGCAGGACTTGATAAGGATAGTAGGGAGGGGGTCGAGTTGACAGGAGGAATTCTTGGATTTGGTGATAATGTTTGAGATTATAGAGGGATGGGGGAGTTCAAAAGCGGAAAGTAGTTGGGAAGAAGCAGACCGAATACAACATATTATGGGATCAGTCAGAAGGGAAAAAAACATGCGGTCTTATTGTCTGGAATTGTGATTTTGATTTAAAAAAAAACGATGAATAATTCAGCCCTTTTTCTAAGAACCTTTCTTTTTTCTCGAATTCAAGACTGGTCTCAAATATTTAAAAAATTGTCAATGTTAATTTTCCCCACTTAAATCTGTCAAGTAATCCAAACTCTTCGCAGAACTACACAAATATCTAATCAAAGTCAGCTATGATGATATCATTGCGGGCGCTTGTAATCAGCATTTGATGTTTTTGCACAATCACATCAAATCGGAGTGACTAAAAATAACTGATACTCCACATGAGTTAGACCTCATTGCCCAAGTACAGTAAAGTCTCGTTATATCGATATCGGATATATCGATAGTCCCGGTTATATCGATACTATTTCTATGCACGCACGGAGAAAATTACATGCAAACAGGGTCGGACATATCGATAGTCCCGGTTATATCGATATTTTTTCGGACTCCCTTGAATATCGATATAACGAGACTTTACTGTATTGATATGTATGGGGTACAAATACAGTGAAGACTTCAAAATAAAACCATACGATAAGATGCATTTCATATGTTTCTCATTTCACTGAGCGACAATCTTCAACAGTTGGGCAGCACAAGTGAACACTGTACTTACCTTTGTAGTTGTGTCCATGGCCGTGAGGATTGTTACATTTCCCAAAGACCTTTATATTATCTTCATCGGACAAATGGATACTACGAAGGAGAAGAGGAACATTATTTATATCGGGCACTTTACAAGGCATTGTAATGTGAAGCAATAGTCTCAGGTTCTTCATTGAGGTGAGCCTTGCCATTGTTCTCCTCTCACACCAATCTGTTTATTTTTAATTGGATGCTATTGATTGAAGAGTGGGTTTAGAAAAGTCATACCAAAAAAAACTCACTCTCTTTGCATTGAAAGTTTGGCCGGGAATTGATGCATTTTCACCGGTCTTAAAATCACAATTAAACATAAATAAAATGTATCAGAAAAAAAAAGTTATTTACATGACGAGGATTGCTTAAAAACAATATTTTTGATGGAGGTAATCCAATGTACATCAGTAAATTTCAGAAGTTGCATTTACAGTAGCGTCAGAAAGGATATCAAAAAATTCATAGGTTGTCGCCGTTGAGCCTGGTCCTTGTGCCCGCCAGGTCACATTTTAAACTTTAACTTCTTTTCCTTTCGGCTTTTCCCGTAACGGGGTCGCCACAGCAAATCAGTGTCCCCCATCTTTAGAGGTTTGATCCGCATGTTTGTTTTGGCCAAGCTTTTACGTCGGATGCCCTTCCTGACACAACCCTCTGTATTTATTCCGGCTTGGGACCGGCACAAGAAGACTTATGTCTCTTTGCGGCTACAGAACAAGCAACTCGCTCAGTAAAAGGCTCCAAACACAAAATGGTCATCGGCACAGCAACATTCAAAAAAGCAAAAACTATACTCACCATTTTAAACTTTAACTACTCCCAAATAACCGTAAAATACAGTACGTCGGAAATTTGGGTGTAACAGTGACCGTAAAAAAATGCGCACGTCATCATTAGTGTCGGCCGTAAGAGAATAACATCAATTTTATCGTGTAATGGTTGTAATGATCGTTTCCCATAACAAGGAACTCGTCGCAGTGTAGCCCACAGGAAGCAAAACAAAAAGAGGGTGAAACTACGGGAGATGATTAGGACCAATTTAAAAAAAAATCGTGGTTGTCAAAATAATATTCATCGCATTATTCCTTATTGAAAGGGAAAATGTATCCGACATAAGTAATCCCACATAAGTAAAATAACATGG
This sequence comes from Hippocampus bargibanti, assembly GCF_051943395.1. Taxonomy (NCBI): domain Eukaryota; kingdom Metazoa; phylum Chordata; class Actinopteri; order Syngnathiformes; family Syngnathidae; genus Hippocampus; species Hippocampus bargibanti. The sequence continues at coordinate 2,514,952 of NC_142748.1, read as the reverse complement.
ACATACAGCGACGAGATTAGTTCGCACGTTTCCTGCCTGCGTATGCGTTTTTCGCGTGGTTCTTCAACGTAACCAAGCAAAATAAGCCACCTCGTAGCTGAGCGATCAAGCTGAAGAGCATACTCCAAAAATATCAATAAAAATAAAGACATTAGCGTTGCTGAATGACAACAAGTCGTACCTGTGCAGGCGGTGACACGCACTGAAACTCTGAATCCGGGTGATATATCCGATCGGTTCCGGCTCGGAGATTCCGTTATTCATGGCGGATCCAGGCATTATTGAGCAACTGACTGCAGTGTGATGAGAGCACGCATACACTGCAGGTCATTGAAGGCTGCAATTGAGAGCTTCCAGCTTCCCGTGACTCACGCAGCGTGACCATTGGTTTAAAACGGGGCGTTCTTAAACGCCTCACATGACGCACACAATTACAATGAAGGCCCTCCCGCGACACGTAAATAACTAACTAAAAGTCAGCATCCAATTCCAAATTTGGCAAGGTCACGAAGGTTTTGTCTTAGGAACCTCATTGGAATGCTGGAGTGACATCAAAACATGTTGCATATTGACAACTATGATTTCAAATTCACTAGTTGGTTCTTTAGAAAGTCTGTTTATGTGTTGATAATTCGGGATACAGTACAGTCTTGCTGTTAGATTGATTATTCCCACAAATAGGGGTCAACATACTACCAAATGCACATAAGCACAATCAAACATCTGGATTAAGATTGCTATTGCACTTTGGTAGTCAACAACAATAACTCATTCACTGCCATTCATGAATTTATTCGGGAATTTTTTATTTTATTTTATTGGGTGCAGATAAAGCGGTGGCCATTGCCTCTGGCAATGTTTTTTTCTTTTCCACAAGGGGCAGCATTTCCCTTTTTTCCATCTTAACGCTTTGTTCCAGCTTCAGCTGTTGTTAAAGCGCTATATAAACCAATATGTATGTATTGTATTGTATTTTGGCCAGCCACCCTCATTTCAAGCTTATATAACTCCAGACCCATATGTTTTAGGAATTAACTTTTTTTTTTGCTGATGAAAGAAGAGAGTCTTGGGTTTCTAACGCGGTATTGAATGTTTATACAGTCCAAAAACTCAAGATTCTGTGGGTCCTGGAATTCAAGTGACAATGACAAAAACCCTGGCACTGGAATGGACACATTTTTGCACGTCTGGCAGTGAATGAGTTAATAAACAAAGAACCTAATGTTAAGTTGTCCGCTTCAGGCAAAATGACACCATATCTTTGTTCATATTTGCTTTTTACTGCACAGCCACACCTTGTAACTTTACATTAACCCTTTCAGGGGCAGCGGTTACTACAATAGAGACCAGATCATGCTTTCAGGTTCAAAAAGACAGTCAAAGAAAAAGTTTGCTCCACACGTTTAATTCGTCAGCATGTTATTACAATGATACCTTGGCTTATGAACTTAATTGGTTTTGGAGTGTGTAAGGCAAAAAGTGTTTATCCCAAAAATTAATTTCCCACAGGAAACCATTAAAATGAGAATAATCCGTTCTCAGTTCCCCAGAAAACATAATTTTCTACTTTCTAATTTTCTAAGCCTTAAAACTACACAAACTATACCTTATTATATGTATATTTAAATGTGCTATTGTATTATAAATGTAAATTTCTGCACTGCAAGACTAATAAAGGCAAATCCAATCCAATCCAACAATTAAAGAAATAAACTGTACTATATAATAAAGTCGTTTTATTTACCTTTGTGATGGTCGTTGATGGCTTAATGGAATGGATAGCTTTATGCATAAAGTGTCTCAAGGAGCTCTGGGTTGTACATCTTGGAAGTTGTGATACTGCAACAGCAACAGATACAAGCAGACTCACTAGAAACATCATTAATAGCTGGTTCCTTTGCTTGTCTTTTCATTTCAAATTGAACTGATGGATGACAGGTTTTTTGTGGAGCCTGATCGATGGGAATTTTAACCTTGCAGTCTACACTCTGCCTTTGAACTATCAAAGTTGAAACAAGTCCAAACGTCACTGTTTTCTATCCATTTTATGTCATGATCTGGTTGGCGACCAACGGGGGGCGCTGTCGGCCCCGCCTACACCTGCACAGGTGCTGGTCGTCCCGATCAGATTGGCGACCAGCGGGTAGCGACGTCAGCCCTGCCTGCAGCCTCGCAGGTGCTGGTCGTTTAATCGTTGACACTTAAAAGGACACCTGGCACGACCATCCGGTGCCGGTTCATTGTTTGTTTGCTGCTTGTTTGCTGCATGCATTGTGTATGTGTTTGTTTAACCTTGGCAGACTTTTACTTTTGGTCTTCTTTTGCTACTTTGTATTTTTTCCATTCAGATGATTTTGATGTTTTACATTTTGTTCCTGCTGACCTTTATTTTAATACAATTTGTCAAACAACCTCCTGCTCCCCCCTGCCTGCTTTTTGGGATCCGCACCCGCCATCACCACCTCGCAAAACGTGACATTTTATCACTATCTCACTGCCTGTCTCTTTAATGTTTAAAACACCTCCCTCACTGCTGCGCTCTTGACCAATCACGTGGCTTTAACCGAAGACTGGGGGCGGGGAATAGAGGACAAAAAAATGTCGGCAGCCATTTTCTTTTTTGGAGAACGGCTTCACTCTCTCTGTCTGTAACCCCCACCCCATCACTGCTGCATTCTTGACCAATCACGTGGCTTTAACCGACAACTGGGGGCCGGGAATTGAGGACCAAAATAAGCCGGCTGCCATTTTCTTTTAGGAGAACGGGCTTGTTCGCGAACGACACATCGATCATTGTGGCAGCTCTGTGTGTATCCCGAAAAATAGTTTGTATGCCAAGGTAAAATGTTAATAAATTTAACGTTCGGAAACCGAAAAGTTCGTAAACCGAGGTATCACTCTATTCACATTTAGAACAGCAAATACATTGTATTCATCGGACATTTTAACCCACACATAATGGTGTTGGGATATTTCTAAGTGGTCAACAAAAGCAGTGCGCATACCATACGATATGGTCTACTGTGATTTGAATAATGACATAATCATGTGCTGTTCATGTGTATGTACAAGCAGCATTTTACACTTGACTTTTGGGTAGTCAAACATTCCTCCATTCGTACTGGAAAGTTTCTTTTAATTATTTAAACCACAGTCTTCATCTTAACGGTCCCTTATCAATAAGTTTAAAACTCACTCTCCTCCAAAATCTCCTCCATAGTCTCTCCGAGAGTAATTTCTCCATCACTGCTCGAAAGACTCTTCCTGGTTAGAAAGTCAAGACCAGTGATATCAAATCTTTTTGCCACCTGACATGGATTCTCACTTTCTCCAGAAGCTCCAGCGCTCACTCGGAGAGCCACCTGTAACAGGTGTGGGTGCATGGTGAAAGTTGAAGATGCTCTTTCGTCGCAAGAGTTTCTTTGCTGGCACCGTGGGCCGTGCTTTTTTGTACATTTCCACAAGTGCTTGAGTGGTGTACTTTGAAAACAACCCCCGAACTGGAAGTTGTTGTTAAAGGAGAAAATCTGCCAGCGTTTCTTCAGTTCAGCTTGCACCTAAACCCCAGACACATGAAACACATAAAATGATTCAAATGAATGGACTGAAAAACGATATCCTGAGTATGTTTTAAAAGGGCTAGCTAGCTTATGCTAACTGCTATCTTGGCATTTGGGGCTGTGGTAAAAATGCTTTCGCAAGGAGAACATAGGCTAAATTTTGTGGGAGACATTCTACCTCACGGTTTTTTTTCTTCACTTTCGGGGGAATAGTCTTGACAGTGGTGGACCTTTAGGGCCTGCAAAGCCTTCTCTGCAGGCCTAATATATCTGAATCCATGAATTCGAAATTGACTTTCACCTTCCTTTTGTTGCTTTTCCCCTGTCGTGCTGCTTAGAGATGTGTCTTTCCGTATTTAAGCATTTAACCAATCACATTTCTTCATTTTTTTGTTACCAGGGTTAGAAATCTACCTGGACGGATTCACAATCAGTTCTGCGGGCCCTGTAGCATAAAATAAGTGTCGATAAAACTGCTGCTTTAACCATTCAGATTTCAAGTTAGCGTCACGAAGGCCTTCTCATAGCTCTTATTTCCTGGCTAACGCTACCCTCTAGTCGACTGGTAGTAAATAACACAACACTTTTTACATGAGTCGCAGCTCTAGCTGCAGTAAAGGTTGTATCATCATAAAATAGGTATGAAGGGTTGGGTTGATTCACACATAGCACTATTGAAGGCCTAGGTGTGAAATGCACGGCTCGCCACTGAGTTTTGAATGGAATTTAGATACGTTTTTAGCGCAACCCATGTTTCGTTCAAGCTCAACTGTACTAGCCCTTACCTGCTGTTCCATCATTGGCCTATTGTTGGATTCAAGGTCTCAGATTTGTTCTTGTATGACAATCACGATGTTCTCAGTGATAGTGGAACTGACCTCCACGAACCAGTATGAATACTACCAGATGCTAAAACAGTCATCTCACAATCACAACATCGGTTGTAGCTGATAGCAAGCTGATAACAGGCCTAATTTTACAGAAATATCCCACAACAATACATCCCATCTATAAACAGCGGATCCAATTTGTTTGCCTCGACTGGGACAAAACACAAAAAGCATACCTCTCCATTCGCGAAGCAATACAACACCCCAACCAAGAAGCCCTGTCAAAGACAAGTGCATTCTTATCACTATTAGATGACAAACATAACCAGGCACGCCATTATTCATATTTAATCTGACCTGAAAAGAGCTCAGGGTGAGATTGATAAAGTCCCGAGCGTAGCGACTGCTTCCCTCCATGCATTCATCCACGAGCACAGTGAAAACGACTTCATGGATGCCCAGCAGAGGAATCAACACCAGGGTTGCCCTGGCTAAACTGGAATTCATCAAAATGCATGCAATCATGTTTAACTCATTCACTGCCATTCATGAATTTATGCGGGAATTGAAAATATGACGTTCCATTCCTGAATTTGTTTGGGTGTGAATAAAGCGCTGGCCATGGCTTCTGGTATGTACATACACCCTTGTGCAAATTAATTGCACCACCCCGATATTTAGGCCTGAAATTGATTGTTTACATTTTATTGACAACTCAAATGATGATTTTAGTAAGAAGTGTGTCCTCCCTTGTTCTTTATCACCTCAGCGATGCGTTTTGGAATGGAATCGACCAGTTGTTGATGATGGAAGGGTCCTTGTACCAGGTCTTAATTATAGCACAAATTAGGGCTTTGTAGTCTTGCAATCTTTCTCACACAGACAAATCTTGATTATTGACCATAAATTCTCAATCGGGTTCAAGTCCGGTGAATTTCCAGGCCAATTCGTCACAGTAATGTCCTTCTGTATCCATCTCGTTGAAGAAAGACGGAAAGGGGTTTAAGACATGGTAATCCAATAATTATCCAATCAGAGGCCTGGTAAACAAGTAATTAGGGAACGTGGTTGGTCAAGTATATGGAACAGACTCCACCCCTATCGTAGCAAACTTTGTTCTGAACTTTTCACAAGATTTAGAATGATTTAAAATAGCAAACAGTCAAGATCACAGGGTGATGCAATTAATTTGCACAAGGATGTACATGTATTGCATTGTATTTTGAACAGCCGCCCTCATTTCAAGCTTATATAAGTCCAGACCCATAACATTTTGGAATTAACTGTTTTTGTGATGAAAGAAGAGAGTCTAAGGTTTCTCACGCTTCATTGAATGTTCTTGTAGTTCTAAAACTCAATATTCTGTTTGTCTTGGAATTCAAGTCAACAATGACAAAAATCGGGACTGGAGTGGAAACATTTTTGCAAGTCTGGCAGTGAATTAGTTAATTTATTCAACGATACCAAATGAAGACAAAAATTGCTTAACTATGCTCGTGGATTTGAAGGCCAACATAAATGGGGCATCCATGTGACTTTTTGGAATGTCCGTAATGTTGAAGAAAAGTAGATAGATTTCATCTAAAGACTTATAAATAGTGGCAGTCATTAACAAGTGGTCTTGTGCTTCTCAGTGTTTGTGTCCTAACATAACCCGGGAATGGTTATTGCCTGCGAAATACCTGTATCTGTAGTCTGTAAATTTCACCTGATCCGCTTTGAGCTTGGAAAGCAGCAGCAACAGAATCTTGATGAATATGAAGAAAATGATCTGCAATGTGCATTAAATGTAATGCGAATAAAATCCTAAACGTTAGAAAAGCATTGACTCGTTTTGTGGACAGTATAACAATGCACAAGGGCGTCTTTATTGAAAGACCTTACAAGACATCCATTTGGACATCCTACTGGACCCTCCGCACCCTGCCCACCACCTTTTCCAGCTACTCCCCTCAGGCAGGCGCTACCGATCCATGCGCACCAAATCCAGCAGACATTTAAACAGCTTCTTCCCCCAAGCCATTAACTCTTTGAACTCTTTCAACAGTAGCCAAAATGGAACTGTATAGTGCCACTTAGCAGTTTTTTTGACAACGATACTAGTGCAGCGTGTTCTACCGGAAACAAATTCCTTGTGTGTCCTACATACTTGGCAATAAAGATGATTCTGATTCTGATTCTGATTTATTCATCTATTTTCAGAACGGCTTACAGGGGTACTGGGTGTGATGGGGGCCTTTCCCAGCTGTCTTTGGGTGGTTTTCATAACACGGAAAGTGTTTTTAAGTTCTTAAGTAGCTCAGATCACGCTGCTGGATGATACTACTTAGTGCTTTGTTACGGCTTCAGCTATTGTTAAAACGCTATATAAATCAGTAAGTCTTGTATAATTGTATTATTTGTGTCTTTGTGCCCTGCCATTAGCCGGCAACCGGTTCAGGGTTTCCCCCGCCTGCTGGCAAAGGCTTCAGCAACGACGACAGATCAAAAAATAAATACATTAATGAGTAATTAACAGTTACAACAACAAAAAAAAATCTAAATGTATTGTATTGTACTGTATTTTGCACAGCCGCCCCCATTTCAAGCTCAGATAACTCCAGACCCATATAACGTAGGAATTAACACTTTTTTTACTGAGGAAAGAAGAGAATCAATGGCGTCTTACGCTGAATTGAATGTTTATGTAGTCCTAAAACTTAATATTCAGTAGGTCTTGCAATTTGAGTGAAAATGACAAAAACCCTGGCACTGGAGAGGACACATTTTTTTTGCACATTGTTTGGCAGTGAATGAGTTAATGCATAAGTGTCAAACTCATTTTTTGCCACGGCCACATTGTAATTACGGTTTCCTCTTGAGGTCCGTTATGAATTTGGGGAAATCATTAGAATGTTTCATCTCCACATATTGCATACAGAACGCACCACAAAGTAATGAAAAAAGTAGTTTTCAAATTTGAAGTAACAAATAATGACTAGTGTTTTGGTGTACAAAATACAATTTGAAATTTCGGGTCGGACTTCAGCAAGCATCATGGAATTTCACAAGTTTGATTTGCTTTCGTGGGCCGAATAAAATCATGTGTCGGGCCAGATTTGGCCCCCGGGCCTTGACTTTGACACCTGTGCTGTGAATGATAGAGTGACGCTTACAGACCTTGTCCATAAAATACTCACAAGTGATTTAAGTGGTGCGCTGGTGACTTTAAAGTGAATGGGGACAGACTGTGACTGTCTTCTCATGGTTTTAATACAGTTAACAACTGGTTATCACATTGGCCTTTGTATGTGGAGTTTGCTGGTTCTCCCTGTGTGGGTTTTCCCTGGGTAACTCCCGCATTATAAAAGAGTAGCCACTCGCCTCACTTTTCATTCAATACCAATCCAAATCATGTTCAAATGCATCGTGCAGTACTTACCAGTACTGCCAAAGTGATCGGGCCCTTTATAATCCACCAGAACCATCGGTTCACAATTGACCAGCACCTTGGAAATAGACATCGTCAAAAAGTTGAAAGAAACTGATGACGAAATGTATTCATTTCATTTATGACAGTAAAGCTGCACTTACTCTGTGTTTTCATATAAAATCTTCACGACTGTCCACGGCGTCACAAAGAAGATTGGCATTCCTGTAATCGTGGCTAACGTTTGAATCGGTAGAACATCATCACATTTTCAGTCATGTGCATTTTACTGGGAAATATATCTTTTTAAATTTGAAACGGGAGCAGGATGACAATGTGTAGTCTATGAAAGCAACAAATCAAATTACACAGGTTATACTGAATGCGTTATATGAACTAGTCTAACAGTCACTCTTTGTTGTTGTTTTTTATTTAATAAGAAATGATCAATGAATGCACCCCAGCTAAGTTATTTAAAGGACAACCGATGCCTCCGGACAAGTTGTGTCCATAATTTGTGAAATCACTTGAAATGACTTCTACTGAGCGTATTTTACAAAGATTCCACCGCATATAGCTATATTTTATGTTTTAAGACTGAATATTCAGGAAGTCTTGTTTTTGAGTTGGTGACGATTCTTGACGTGACGTCACGTCAGGAACGCCCCTGACCGAGAAAGCGACACACAATGCATTTTGGGTACTTTGTTTGGTCTGAAAACTTCGTGTTGATGGCGAAATTAGAAGGAAAACACATAAATAACGCGATGGTGAATCGTTGTGTGTTGCACCAAGACTACTATTTGATACTAGTTGACACAAATTCCCAGCAGACAAATCAGCCCATTTCCAACGGAGTTTGGGCGCCATCTTGTGCATTTTCTGGGATGCTACATTGGAGTCCAGACGCCTCAAAATGAAACGGAAGGACTTCTTTTATTGATTGCAAACATTTATGCTTTCCTCTTCAGAACTATGTGAATCATAATCATAACTGGATGAGTAACTAGAAAGCATCTTCTCCGAATCTGAAGCCATTGTTTTCACTCTCGAGCAAGGCACGATGTCTTGGCGTGACGTCACGAACAAGGGGCCGGGACCTTCTGAAACTGGCCATTTCCAGTTTCATTTTGAAGTAGTTTTTGGACACTTTAAGTCATTATTGGTGTTTTTCATTTGACTAAAAATATCAGCCTGCGTGTTTTGGGCATTTTAGATGCTATAAAAGGTTTTTCTGATGTCAGTTAGGAAACAAAAAAAAAAAATGGTGTCGGTTGTCCTTTAAGGACTCCTATTATATGAATCCATTCGTTCTGTATTTTCTTGATTCATAAAATAAAAAGAGGACGTACCCCATCCTAACAGCATGTAATTCTTCAACAGGCGTCGCTTGGTCAACACCGCAGTGAACAGCAGCGTGTGGAGGAAAATCGCTTCTACCAAAAGCCAGAAATAGTTACAGGCCACAAAATACTCCATGGCCACTTTGGACAATTTGCACATTAGAGAAATCTGTTGAGGAAACAAAAAATTAATATAAATATCCTCATTGAATAACAATTGAGTTTTAAAAAATGTCATTCCAGGGCATTTTCTTTGGGTACTGCAGTTTCCTCCCACATTCCAAATACCTCCATAGCAGGCTGATTGAAAACTCTAAATTGTCCTGAAATGTGAGTGGGTGTGTATTTATCTCTGTGTGCCCTGTTATTGGCTGGCAAACGGTTCAGGGTGTCCCCCCCGCCTGCTGGGAAAGGCTCCAGCACCCCACCCGGACCACTGATCCATATGTTTAGACAATTAAGTGCTCTCTCTCTCTCTCTCTCTCTCTCTCTCTCTCTGTCTCTCTCTCTCTCTCTCTCTCTCTCTCTCTCTCTCTCTCTCTCTCTCGGTCTCTCCTCGGTCTCTCATGACTTCGAACACTTACCCCATCCACACATACGCGATCAAGGTAACTTAATGAATAATAAAAAATCGGTATTAGTGTACCACATGTGATGTTTTCATGGTGACTCTACCGGAGAACTTGAATACGAGTTCCATCCAGGGTCATCCTTGGGTAGGTTGGAATACATGATGTATAGAACGATTTCTTTCAAAATGACAGCGACGGCCCTCAGGATAAATGAGACGAACAGATTCATGTGAATGTAATTCCTTGTACAGTGGAGCTTCCTGGAAAACACAGAACGGAGAGACTCGAGTCGTCACATAATCTGGAAAATCACTAAAGATATACATCGAACTATCATTCGTTTCGGTCATTTTGATCGAAACGACAGTAATGAGTGGTTACAAAAGAGTAAAAAAAACTTGAGACTGTTATATGGTAGTTGGGTGCCCCTTCCCTTAGATTCAGTAGGTTCTACATTTATCAAAGTGGCACAGTATGGCTATTATTACATTATCAATTTGAAATTGAATTGGATATGTTCTTTTAGATCTGATCAAAAATAAAATGGGGATTGGTTATCTGCCCAGTGTAGCGTGTCAGCAGCATTAAAAAGACGCAGTGAGTCTGACGTCATCGGAAAGCACATGCTCAATTTCATCGATGAAAACACAAATGTAATGCTCAACTTCGACACTTCCGTGTGAAAGTCAACTGAAAGAAAAACCAAGAGAAATTTAAATGGCAGCAAAAGCACAGTTCATTGAACACGGTGCATTAAAAAAAGAGGACGACGTCCCCGGCGGAAGTCGGCATCTCGCCAGGATCTCTATTAGGTCACAAAATGGGCCAGCAGGGGAAAATCAGAATCGGATTATTGCTTGACTGAATTAAAGCGGAAATCGATCTGCCAACCAACTGCTAAACCACATCAATATCTTTTGAATGTCACATCTAGCTGCCATCCTGGGCGCGCCTCGCCCCTCCTGTCACCTCCTCCGCCACTCCCGGGAGACGGCCCTTCCAATCATCACTCACCTGGGTTCCCACAGCTGATTGTCATTCACTGACTGTGCCTTCTGTCTATATCTGCCTATCGCTCACGGCCGTCTCCGTCGGAGTATTTTGGATGTTGTCGTTACCACTACCGTGTTGCCAGGTCTGCTATTGTTTAGTTATCTTCCTCCACTCTTCCCTGTTTGTTATTTTTGATGCATGTTCCAGTAAAGACTCTTGCTCCTTCCAAGCCTGTCACGTCGTGTATTTCGGGTCCTTCCCTTTCGCCAAACCCCGTCGCTCGAGTCCTGCTTTTTTGCACTCGAGCGCCCTCACATTGAAAGTGTTGACAATTTACAGTAAAGTCTCGTTATATCGATATTCAAGGGAGTCCGAAAAAATATCGATATAACCGGGACTATCGATATATCCGACCCTGTTTGCATGTAATTTTCTCAGTGCGTGCAGTATCGATATATCCGATATCGATATAACGAGACTTTATTGTATTTCATTTTATTGTCAATTTGACAGATCTCTGTGTTTTGTTTTTCTACTTCTTCCTTTCCTTTCCTCTTACTTTAATCTCTTTGCTGCTGTGAAATGTAAATGTTTCCACTGCGAGACTAATAAAACCTAATCCAATCCAATCCATAACGGCCCAAAAGAGGGAACCGTAATGAATGTATCAATCATATAAATATCGAGGTGTATTTTTTTTCCCCCCACAAGCACAACTAATACATTATGACTAATCATGCCACTCGTGTAAAATTCAAAACATCCCCCTTTAATATAATGTGAAGTTAGATTTTTTTTTCAGAGGTCGTGGGGGGATCGATGCAGAAGAATGATGACTCATTTCCTCTTTAAACGCAAAGGAAAAATAGAAAAGGAAAAAAAAGTAATATTCTTGATTTACAGTCCACGTGTCATCCATGAAAACTGACCTGAACATGCCCATGAGGAGCATGGCAAACACGAGGGAAGCCAGAGAAAGTGAATAGCCGATGATCGAGACGACCCGGAGGGCTGTTTGCCGAAGCATTTGCTCTTCCTCATTGCAGAAATCAACAAGATGAAAGACAGAATGACCACGGTGCATCCTCAAAATGACGCATGTCATCATCTTGACTTGTTTTTTTTTATGCATATTTTCCTCACCTTGTCTTTAAAATAATGCTCTCCCTGACATTCGGAGTCATCCCTCCAAGGCTCTGAGGAATTTTCCTTCTGCCGCCATCTTCCATTTCGTAAGCATTCCCTGTGCGCCTTCCTTGAAATGTCCCCAGCTAGTTGGAATTTACAAGTGCCATTAGTTTTGCCGAATAAGTCAATGGAGCCTTGCAATGCGTAAAAATATGACACTCTTTTCTGGTCCAGTTTTCTTTGATGTATGATATTTGTAAGGTGTTGAAGTCCTCGTGCATCATTTGATTTGTTTTAGCTACGCCATTATGACCGTATGTGATTAATTTGTTAGGCTGTTGGTACGAATACATAAAATAAATATGCAAGCACACGCTTCACAATGACAGAAAAATGTCAATGGGCAGTAAAATGGCTTGCCGGATAAGACACCAGATAATAATAAGTACAAAAACAGCGGACAAATATTCATTTCTTTCTATTTTGATCCTGCTGCTGAAATCTAAAGGGAGTGTTTTTCCCTGTTTTTCTGTACACTGACCTTTACAAGTCTATAATTTACAATGCCGTATTTTCCGCAGTATTAGGCGCACCTGAAAGCATTCAATTTCCCCAAAAACCATCATTGTGCAGTACAATCTGATACGTTTTATGGTCTTTACATTATATATATTATATTGAGTTGTTTCTTCATACGGGTTCCATCTAGTGTTGAGTATTAGCTGGAACCAATTGTAGCTGTGCTAGCTCTGGCCAGTATGCGCTTATCACTAGCGGCTTGAGATACTATAATTGGCTAGTGTCTGACATTTCACTCCTCATCTGAAGAGCTTCATCAGCGAACTAAAGTTGTGCTGGTAACAGTGGCCCTATGTCCCTAACGGACATAGGTGGCCATGCCGGAGCCCTCCTCTAAAGTTGGGGGAGCGGTGGACCACTCCCTGAAGCCAATCTGTTTTCAATAGATAGTTACCTCTATCTTTTTATCCCTGGCACCGATTTCACCTCATTAGCATGACTAAGCCTACGTGCTTTCAAACATTGGTTTGAAAGAGGAGTAAAAGAAGCAATTTTTGTAAAACAGCAAAATCCTTCACTAAATCGCCATGGTGGTTTCAGGTTTAATTTAGACCGTGCTTACAACACTTCTTAGACGATACCACGTAGGCTGAGTCATGCTCATGAGGTGAAACCAGAGCCAGGGATAGAACAATACTTCAGTTTATACAATAGAGGTATGACGAGAGGTAACCATCTATTGGATGGATACTGTATCACAACTATTATAGGTCCCATTCTATGTGCCTACTAATGCAGTATGCCATATATATGAAAACAGTTACAAAAAAATGATATTTAAGGTACACTTAATTATCTGAAGCGCTTTATATTGCAGAAAAAAACAATAAATAAAACATTACCCATGTTGATCCACGGTAAGTACGGAGGACAAGGGACGGACACATTTCCAGGAGATGAATGGGGCCAACATACAAATGTGTCGAAAGTTCCCTTACAGTAGATTCCTGCAAGGCATTGATAGTTTCTCAGATGACTCAAGGGAAATACTGGTCGTAGTGAAAACAAGGAAGTTTAATTAAACACTTATTTGAAAAGAAATGACACAAAACGCAACCATGGCCCATTTATAACTGTGCCCAAATGCATGCATCCATGAAAAAAACTTGATGTGTCTGACTTGGGTTGTTCACAACTATCAAACCAATAATGTTCTTCAAAAATTTGCTTGCGATAAATTTCATTGTAGGGTTCATATTGTCAGCATATTTTGTTTACACAATGTCAATTCAAAAAAGGAGCATGGAAATCTTAACAGGTGGGTGTGTGGTGTACAGTAAAGTCTCGTTATATCGATATCGGATATATCGATAGTCCCGGTTATATCGATACTATTTCTATGCACGCACAGAGAAAATTACATGCAAACAGGGTCGGATATATCGATAGTCCCGGTTATATCGATATTTTTTTCGGACTCCCTTGAATATCGATATAACGCGACTTTACTGTATATGTTTTTTTATCATTAGTTATTATCTTGATATCTAAAGGACAACCAGCACCATTTTTTTGTTTCCTAACTGACATCAGAAAAACGTTTCATAGAATTGAAGTGTCCCAAAACTACTTCAACAGGACCTCAGAAATGGCGAGTTTCAGAAGGTCCCGCCCCCTTGTCGTGACGTCATGCCACAACGTCTTGCTTTGCTCTAGAATCAAAACAATGGCTTCAGATTCGAAGACAATGCTTTCTTGTTACTCATCCAGTTATGAATATGATTCAAAAAAATGTGAAGAGAAACACATAAATGTTTGCAATCGATTAAAGAAGTCCTTCCGGATCAATTCGAGCCATCAGGACTTCCATGTAGCGTCTCAGAAAATGCACAAGATGGCACCCAAGCTCCGTTGGAAATGGGCTGATTTGGCTGCAGGGAATTTGTGTCAAATAGTAGTCTTGGTGCAACACACAATGATTCACCATCGCGTTATTTATGTGTTTTCCTTCTAATTTCGCCATCAACACGGATCAACACGATGTTTTCAGACCAAACAAAGTACCCAAAATGCATTGTGTGTCGTTTTCTCGGTCTCGGTATACGTGACGTCATGTCTGGAATCGTCCCACACTCGATAACAAGACTTCCTGACTAGTCTTAAAACATAAAATATAGCTATATGCGGTGAAATCTTTGTCAAATACGCTCAGTAGAAGTCATTTCAAGTGATTTTACAAATTATGGACACAACTTGTCCGGAGGCGTCGGTTGTCCTTTAAGGCAAATCATTTTATTTAACATGATACTTTTTTTTTGTCAAAATCAAAAAAATATATATGTAGCATTTCGTCATATTACAGTAATAAACATTTGACCCCACTCCCACTCTAAATGATTTGATGCACAATAAATAAAGTTTGACTTACCAGCTTTAGGCCGTGCGCTTGACGTGAGAGTTCTATTGCAACCCTCCCAGTAGTCTGTGCGCTCTGCGATCAGACTTTCGAGCACTGAGCATGTTATCTTGCATTTTGACCCAGAAAAAAAAGAAGAAAAAATAGATGATACTATCCTTTCACCCATTTGGAGTTTTCAGTTAACTTTTTAATAAGCAAGCCAGAGTATCTCAATGGGTAAAAGCCCACCAACCACAGGGAGAAGCTCTGAGCTGACATTTGAACCTGAAACTTTTCGCTCACCATCATTAAATCATGCTGTCTGCACGATTCCTTGAGAGAATACACCATTACTCTGCTATCAATGTTCAGTGTACATGCTTTGGGATTTAGAACCATCTAGTGGCTACTTGAGTTCTAGCATCAATGGCCCAATTGTTTTCTTCAAGGACCGTATTAAGAAAATGGAAGGATCCAATGGCTATTTTCTAGTTTATGGGTCTATAAACAGAAGTAGACTATACACAAAACAGGGTTTTTGGTGTCAATCAGCATTAAGAAGGTTTAATTTTAAAATATCAATACCTGATAACTGATTCTATCCATTTGAAAAACAAAAAGAATATGCATTCTTTTTGTCGCAAGAAATTCAAGTACTGAAAAAATATTTCTGTCTTGGTTCGACAGCTGTAAACCAGCCCAGAAATTTATAAAGGCCAAATGGACTCTATCTGCTCCATTTTTGGCTCGAACTGGAAACTAGATTCGTTGCACACATGATTTTTCGGCAGTCTCAAAGCTGTTTCTGTACATTATCTACGTCAACTGTATTAACTAAATTTAGAATCACATTGCGAGAATAGCTCAATTCATCTTCGGTTTGACCACAGTGTGTGTCGTATACTCATTTAGCCAACCTTATTGTGTGTCAATAAGATTTATTTCTGTGCTAGTTTTAGATTATGACTACAAATAATTTGATGGAGTAGAAAGCATGGCGCTTGCTAGCGAATTTAGCAACTAATAATGTCTTGAATTTGAGACATTTTATATTCTCCTTCCAAAAATTAGTTCAACGTACCTGAAGGTAATGATCTATTCAAGCACACAAGTTATGCTTACAAATGTTATCACTAAAAAAAATGACAAATTCAACAAAACAGTAGTCTGAGTCTTTCACAAACGTCGCAATGCTAACGGAAAGCTAAGTACGTCATCTTTTCATTGACCACTTGGTGGAGGTATTTTACTGTTTTGTTTTAATGTGTGTTCAGCCTGTATAAAACTGAACTATTACCTTCACCTAATTAATAGCGCGCAATTAAGAATAACACATGTACAGGTAAATATTAAAAATATAAATGATAATAACGTGGCTAGATGGTGGCTAATCTGTCGGCAGTGCCAACAACAAGGAGCACTCAAAACACAGTTACCCAAAGACAAGTGGTGCCAGCATCAAAACAATGCCAACGTTCATCTTTGAGTCTAAACATACATTAAATTGGCCACACATTTTTCTTTCTTGATAAAAAAAAAACAATAATACCAAGCACTCATGCTAAAGATATGTTTCTGAGCTTTCCTCTACAAGCGAAAACCATCAAAGAAGATATGATAGTTCACGTGTCTATAAATCCTATTTAAAAACATCACACAGGGCTACTTTTAACATTAGATTTAGATTTAACTTACCGGATAATTGGAGATCATTAAAAAGACAAAAAAGAGCCACAAAATTGCCCAGATGTTCCTGTTCAGGATGGACAGCAGGGATGACATCGCGATAAGTGTTTACATTTAGAACGAAAGTGATTTCATGATTTCGTCTAGTGTCCTGTTGGGTCTGCAACTCATCTCCGTGTAAGTTCAGCAAGCCTCTTTTTACCACTCAGGTGCATCTCCCTCCATTTGAGGTTGTACCACTCGCACGGTCTCGAATAAGGATTCATTGTACTGTATATGGTTAAACGTTAAGAAAACAAGATGTTCATGATGTCTAAATTTACAGTCCTTAATATTTTCCCAAGTATTCCAATGATCCCGCGGGACTCAAAGATGAATCAACCCCAAAAAAAAGACCACTCTATGACCATAATCCATTCTTCCTGTTGATGAAGATTTATCCTGTGTCATGTTCTGCCTATCCTTGGAGTTCAGCTAAAAATGTGCATGAAGATCCCAGACAACAGATCGTCTCTCCCACCCTATCCCCCTCCAACCAACCAATGAAAAAAAAGACCAGGGACCTAACCTTGTTGTTTGGGAAAGATGATCCATAAGGAGGATCCGCCCAGTGACACACAATGTTATGTCTATCTACAGTACCTATCTATCTAGCTACAGTATCTATCATGTCTATCTAGCTACAATATCTATCGTATCTATCTAGCTACAGTATCTATCATATCTATCTAGCTACAATATTTATCGTATCTATCTAGCTACAGTATCTATAGTATCTATTTACCTACAGTATCTAGCGACCGTATCTATCTAGCATCCATCGATCTCTGTCTATCTACACTATCTATCCATCTATCCATTTATCTACATACTGTATCTATCCATCCATCTATCTACATACTGTATCTATCTACCGACACATCTATCTATCTATCTACCTACACATCTACACATCTATCTATCTACCTAACTACCTCTCGACAGTATCTACCTACCTACCTACCTACCTCTCCACAGTATCTACCTACCTACCTCTCCACAGTACCTACCTACCTACCTACCTACCAAATAAATAATAGAAAGGGGATTGGAAATTGTTACCAGCGCAATGCTACCAATTTGTGATGTTCAGTGGGTGTTCCTTAATAGATATTTTGTGGTGTCATTACAATAAACTAAACCAAACAAAAGCCAAAGAAAAATAGTCCGTAATCGTGTCACACCAATAACACAAATAATTAGCACAGTTGATTTATACCGTAAGCATTATTTTGGATTGAACACTGTGAACTCTGCCTAGCAACAAGTGACCCAAACTGGATAACGAGGGGGAAAAAATTGGAATCATTGTTTTGGATTGGTATTTGTTTGCTATTCCCGAACAAATTCGGGAATGGCAGCGAACGTGTGTGATCAATGACCAAATATTAAAAAAAGAAGAATTGACAATGAAACAAGTAAACAAGAAAAGTAGAAAAACGAGCCACCATGTCACTTCTTATTTTTTTCTGAAGCAAAGTAACATGATGATGGAATTTATAAATGCCTTGATAGCATAAACGTCACAGACCTCAATGCAGATGAAACATGATCATTTTGTTCCTGTATCGGGTGGACCAGCCATAACAGTAACTGTGATGCATGAAGGAACTGTTGAAATTCAATTGTTTCTGGCTTCATAAGCATGACAATATCTGCCCTTGTGATAGAATCATATTTCCCTATAGTGCCTCTCGTAAGACACAGAAAAGGCAACGATTAGAGCAGAAAGAAAAAAAAACATATAGCAAATAGATTGGATTTTCCAGTGGGATGATCTAAATCACAATAAAGCATTTAGAAAATAGATAAAGCCTCTGGGGTGAAAGTCTTTTGGTAGACGGTGGTGGGTTGCTGATTACTTCACGATGGTGTAGTGGTTCACTTTCCCTGACTTCTGTGAAATGCGGGTTCACTTTCCATTTCGTGACAGAGGGAATATGAGAATAAATGATCTTTTCACGTGACCTGCAATTGACATGTTACCAGGAGCTGTGGATCAAAGTAACTAAATACAGAATGACTTGAAAAAGTCTGGGGGCAATCCGATAGATGCGGATTTTATAAACTGCTGGTACAAATGTAAATAGTCAACACAACACGGGGTCCAGTACAATCGGATTTGGGTTGGTTTTACCCTTTTCATGGAGAGCAGTTATTATAGTGGACACATTGTCATTTTATCGGGCTACATGGTTCATGAAAGGGTTAAATTTGAAAGCATTGGTATTGACAGCAAAAGTCATTCCAGAGCATTTCAAGCTCCACTGAAGTGCCTTTAGCAAGGCCCCAAGTACCCAATTGTGCTGTTTGGAGAAATACCCAAATTCTGATTTTGGTTGTGTCTCCAAGTGCCAACTGAATGCTTCTTTTCTTATGTAAAAAATCAAAATGAGAAGAAAAAAAGTAGTATATACATATATAAAATGATTGACAATGGAATCCATCAACCCATCAATGAAAAGGTTTCTTCAGCCGTCATCTGTATTTCTTTGAAGGATTCGGACATTTTGCTCTTTATCCGAAGAGGCTCGTCAGCGAACTAAAGTTGTGCTGGTAACTCTGACACACACACACACACACACACACACACACACACACACACACACACACACACACACACACACACACACACACACACACACACACACACACACACACACACACACACACACACACACACACACACATACATACATACATACATACATACATACATACATACATACATACATACATACATACATACATACATATATATATATATATATATATATATATATATATATATATATAAATGGATTGATGTCCCTATTGGACAGAGGACATCAACCCATTGTTATTTGTTAATTACTATTACTGTTTTTATTATTCGTGTTTTTATTGTTATTGTATTATTATTATCGCCGTTGCCATCGTTACCGTTGTCGTTGTTGTTGTCGTTGCCGTTACCGTTGCTGTTGCCGTTACCGTTGCTGTTGCCGTTACTGTTTTCGTTATCGTTATTATTATTATAGTATTATTATGATGATATCATTATGGTGATGATATAATCATTATCATGGTGATGATATTGTGGTGATGATATAATTATTATTATCATCGTTATTGTTATTATTGTTATTATTATAGTATTATTATGGTGATGGTATTATCATTATTATGGTGATGATATTATCATTAGTATGGTGAGGATATTATCATTTATTATTATTATTATTATTATTATTATTATTATTATGGCGGTGATCACATTCTGATGCAAAATTATTACCATCGTTGTCGTTATCATTTTGATCAACATCTTGATATTCTTGGTACTGGCAACATGTTGAATAAATAAATCTTGTTAAAAAGAAAAGCTCATCTCAGTTATGCACAGAAGCAGACCAGAACATTCCTGTGAAGTTTACAGTAAATGTTATAATGGACTTTCTTGATTCAGTTAACTTTCCTAGAAAGAGTTTTGACAAATTCCATTTAACCCGATAAACTATCTACTATAGTAACCGCTGTTCCCGAAATGGTTAAATGCTTCAAAATAAAAATACATGAATGAAGTACAATTTGCATCATGAAGGGAAAATGTATTGCTTTCTTGTATATTATACGCTGTCGTTGCACTACACATCTGAGCACGCGAGTGTACATTCTGTCCTCACAACATGCTGGTTCTCTGTTATGACCTTATTACGTAAAATTCACAAATAACCATAAATTAAAGGAAAGAAAATGGAGTAAAATTGAAGAAGGGGTTGGCCACATGAACATGCCCCTTGTGTATGTGTGTGTTGCATCTCACGTAGGCGGTCAACGAACAAACAGGAGTTGGTCCGACAGCAGTTGCGACTGTTTACCATCGTCTACAAATGCATTCAGGAAATGTTTAGCAGACCCGGCGTGCGCTTATGCGGAAGGCTAAACAGGTCGTACTGCTGATGCATAAACTGTTTGGCTCTCACATGCCTGCAGTTTCGCCTTGATGCATGGGGAATTGCAGGGAATGGTGGATAATGACTAAAGTAGTGGTAGGAAAAAAGATAAATGACTAATATACAGTAAAGTCTCGTTATATCGATATCGGATATATCGATAGTCCCGGTTATATCGATACTATTTATATGCACGCACGGAGAAAATTACATGCAAACAGGGTCGGGTATATCGATAGTCGGACTCCCTTGAATATCGATATAAAGAGACTTTACTGTAAATGATAAATAAATGACATAATGAATAAATTAATGAATGAGTGAATGAATTAATGGCTGTACCTAATAAACTAACAAAATAATTATACAAACAAACAATCAAATAAATAAATAAATACACAAACAAATTAGTAAATAAACAAACGAATGAACAAAGAAACAAACGAACGAATGAATACATGCATGAATGCATACACACAAAAATAAATAAACGCATTAACGAATGAATGAACGTACGACAAACTCACAAAGTAACTAAATAAACATATGAATAAATACATAAATAGACAAACACACAATCAAATTAATATGTAAATACATATATAAAGAGACAAACGAACGAATGAACACATGGATGCATGCATGCATACACACAAACAAACAAACAAACAAATAAATAAATAAATAAAATGGATGAATGAATGGATAAATGGATGACTAACTAACAAACTCATAAATAAAAAGACAAACAAACAAACACATGTATGAATATGTAAATAAATAAACAAACAAACGGACGAACAAATGAACAAACGAGTGAATGAACGAATGAATGATCAATTGTTGCTTAAAGGACACCCGGCGTCTCCAGACAAGTTGTGTCCATAATTTGTAAAATGGCTTCAAATGACTTCTACTGAGCGTATTTTACAAAGATTCCACCGCATATAGCTATATTTTACGTTTTAAGACTTGCGCTGAATATTTCGGAAGTCCTGTTTTTGAGTTGGTGACGAGTCCGTACGTGACGTCACTGAAGGAACGCCCCTGACCGAAAAAAGGACACATTGTAGCAGTCCTTCTATCACGTCAATGCATTTTGCTGTGCTTCTTTGGTCTGAAAACGTTGTGTTGCACCAAAAAGAGCCAGAAGAGGCCGACCAAGCTCCATATAAGGAATTTATCAGCCTGTGGAAACGGGCTGATAAATAATTGATTGCAATTTGTTTATTTATGAAAATGAAAGTGACAGCGAATCCTTCGGCACTTCCTCATTTACATAATCAGCCCCATTGTAATTTTCTCCACAGAAGCAAGAAGTCACGCCTTGTGTGCTACGAGCTAGCGAAAATATTTATCTACTGTTGCGCCTTCAAAGACATTTCAAGACGTCATACTTTTTCTTGCAACTGTATTTGGATTGTATACATCACACGTGAACATTTACATTCTTTCTTGAACAGAGAGAGATGACAGAACCGGTTACAGAGGGGGTAATGGCAGTGCTCTGTCGGAAAAACAAACAGGCAGGCGTGAGCGAACAAACCCCAGAGCAGATAGATGATCAAGAACATCATGCATGGGTCAACACCGCATTCAGCTCCGGGCGCCACGTTGCTTGGTCGCCAAACAACCGCATCAGCACCATATCCAGGATGGGGTACAAACCCTGAGGGTCCGAGGTGGATCGAGAATAATAAAATCACTGGTTTCTTTTGCTCCCAACTAGACTTTAATGAAAATATTACCATGAATTCTTCCACCTTTGTATTTAACACTAAAAAGTAATAAAGACATTTTGTGACAATGTTCCGGGTCGCCATGGCTTATTCATTGTTGTGGCGTATCCGGTATTTTTTTTTTTACAATACAGATTGTTTCAAAACGTGATAGCTTTTATCAGTGGCAGGCCGTCAGGACCTGCAAGGCCTTCTATGCTGGCTTAAAAATATCTGAATTGCATTGCATTGGACCCTTATTCGTCTCGCAGTGGAGAAATTTACATTTCACAGCAGCAAAGTGATGAAAGGAAGAGGAAAGGAAAGGAAGAAGTAGAAAAACAAAATACAGGAGCTGCTGGAAAGGCAGCCACTCTCGCGGTGCCATTTTGAAGTCAAAAGAACCAAAAAAACTAAATAACAAATAGATAATACATTGTGACATGAAGCAGTTGTAGATGAAAGAGGAGAGGATGAAAGAATCCTTTTCGCCAGTGGATGAGGGACGTTATGGAATCACAGTCTGATTAATTATATTTTGTCATTAAATTCTTATTAAATAATTCCAAGTTGTCTTTCAGCTTCCTTTCATTGCTTTTCCCCTGTTGTGCTGCATGTTTTCGTATATTAGCATTTAACCAATCACATTTCAGCCATCATTTGTTATCAGGGTCAGAAATCTACTTGGGCGCCTTCACAATCGGTTCTGCAGGCCCTGTCGCATTAAATGCCTCTGTTGCTTTAACCAATCAGATTTCGAGTTGGTGACGCACAGGGCCTTCTCACTGGCGTGGATAACGTCAGAGTCTTCGCAAACTATGATTGGCTAGTCACCAGTCAATCATAGTATCACCAGCCGCTCGTGACAAGAGCATACTGGCCGGAGCTAGCACACCGTATCTGAAGCGAACTGCATCAGCAAATACAGTAAAGTCTCGTTATATCGATATCGGATATATCGATAGTCCCGGTTATATCGATACTATTTCTATGCACACACGGAGAAAATTACATGCAAACAGGGTCGGATATATCGATAGTCCCGGTTATATCGATATTTTTTCGGACTCCCTTGAATATCGATATAACGAGACTTTACTGTATATTGTGTTCGTTTCATTGCGTTTTTGTCAACCCACAATAGCTGAAGGAGGAGAAGTAATGGATCTGGTTGCAGATTTATTGTTAAAGCCGTTTTCAAGAGCGACATTTCAAGAAAAAAAATCTGCGTCACTATGAAAAGTTGCAAATGCTTCCTTATCCTGTTGTATAATCTTCTCTGCGGTGTGAAAGAGCACCAATCCACATAATAATGGTAAAAACACAATAATGGTAAAAACTCAGTATTTCATGACAGTATACGTTATTTCTTAGCTTTTTATTTACAGTCGCAGCTTGGATTGATTTAGACATAGCACTACTGAAGGCCCACAGGTGATATGCACGGCCCGCCGCTGCCATTTATATGTCAGAGGCATTTAGTCACCTAACTAAATATCGGCCACGCAAATAAACACCTCGCGTGGCTAGTGTGATACACAGGAATGAACAAACACGGATATCCATGACACTGGCATTCATGACATCACATTTCCCCACGACAACACAGCCAGTGTAAATACATGGTCTGCTTGATTTCTAAAGCGTGTCACGTATAAGCAACCACAAGTCAAAATCATTTGAACAGAGTCTTTGTTTTTTACCCTGTGAGCAGCACTGTCCAAATCTGTCTAATAGCACTCTCAGAAATGGGCAGGGGGGCCTGCGGCAAGTCATAAAAAACACCGTTCAGGAGGTTAACAGGGCTGTGACACAGGACTCAACCGTCTTAATGCTTCTTAACTGCTCCCTTTGTTCTTAATCCAAGCAGTCAAAACCACTGGGTCGCCTCTGAACCTGTACAAAAGCTCCATCTAGTCCTCACTGACAACTCTCATCTAAAAAGTAATAACTTCATTAAATGTAAATATAAAATCCAATTAGTCATGATTTAGGGTTGTTAGAAAAAAAACATCCTAAATACACAGTTTTTCGCACGATAAAGGCCAGCTAAAATCATTACATTTTCTCAAAAGCAGGCAAGGCCACTTTATAATCCGATGAACCTATGTATACATATACACGGATAAATATTTGGATATACGGCGATACCTCGGTTTACGAACGCTTTAGCTAACGAACGTTTCGCCTTACGAACATTACATTCGCGAGAATATAATTTTGGCATACAAACTAGTTTTCGGGAAACACACAGAGCGCCACAATGGCTAGCGGACGAGTTTTTGGCGGAAGAACACCAATCCACACGGTCGAACAGCGCCACAGTGGCTGTGGGAGTACTTTTCCACACCCCCTATCTTTGAGTGCATACGTGGTTTGTTTTCAAGGATACATTTGCTATTATGGGACCGAAAAAGACCCCACCACAGTCTAGTGTTCAGCCCAAGAGGACACAAAACAAAATTATGGTCGAGCAGACGAAAGAGATCATCGAGAAACACGAACCAGGTGTCCGTTTGTGTGACTTAGCGTCCCAGGACCAGTATGCTAAGTCGACCATTGCTACGTGTGGCTAAGGGTGTTTCTGTGTTTTCTAAGCATTGGTCTCAGGCAACAGAAGAGGTTGAAAAATGTTGAAAAACTGTTGAGTTAGATTAATGAAAAGCAGCTAGCAGGGTACAGTGTGTGAGGGTATTATCGCCGAGAAAGCATGGCAACTTCACTCGGATATCATCAAGAAGCAACTACATCAACGACTATCACAAATGTAAATAAAATGACTTTATTATATATAGTACAGTTTATTGCTTTAATTACAATACTATAGCACATTTATTATACATAAAATAAGGTATATTTTGTGTAGTTTTAAGACTTATTTAGTGGAAAATTATGTTTTATGGGGACCTGGAAACGGATTATTCTCATTTTTTCAGTGGGAAATTAATGTTTCCTGTGGGAAATTAATGTTTGGAAGACACACTTTTTGTCTTGCACACACTTTCTGGGAACCAATTAAGTTCGTAAGCTGAGGTATCGCGGTATTGGACAGAGTACCAGTATAATAGCAGTACTGAAAACATGATACAAAAAGAAACTGAACTGTATTGTATTGTATTCCTTTTAGTGTATCTCCATAGCTCAACTGCCGCCACTATAATACCTTCTATTCATTGGTCTTTATAATGCGGTGCACCCTATAGATGAGATTAAAACAGTTTTAAAATGGGCCATTCATTCATCAAATATGCAATTGATACTTATACTGAGGAAAATACAATAAATCCCTTATATTGTATGACATAGTATTATTACATTTAATGGTGTTCACAGCATTAATTCAGCTTCTACGTGTTTATTATAGGATGTTCTCCCAATGCTTATGAATAGGTATGGGTTTGTTATACCAGAATTAACAGTGCATTTTCCAAGAACAGGAGTGTTACTATGCGTTGGGTTTTGCCAAGTTCAGTTTAATGGATGTAGAGAATTGTGAAGTTGTCAAACGTCGGTTAATGATCCAAAGCATAGCAGTGCATGTGGCAAATGTGTTTGGTGTTATGCAATCGAATGAGCTCATTGGTATTTTTTGGATCTTTTCATCCAACAAACCCAAATGATATCCCTGTATGCCATTTTGTATACATGTGTAGCAATGTTAATTTTTGGGACCTTTATAAGGACATTTGTTTGACTTTTACAATTCACACAGAAAGAAAAATCACCTTACAGTGATACCTTGGCTTACGAACTTCCCAGACAGTGTGTAAGGCGAAAAGTGTGTATCCCAAAAATTAATTTCCCATAGGAAACCATTAAAATAAGAATAATACGTTTCCAGGTCCCCATAAAACATCATTTTCTACTTTCTAATTTTCTAAGCCTTAAACTACACACAATATACCTTATTTTATGTATAATGAATGTGCTATGGTATTATAATTTAAGAAATAAACTGTACTGTATAATAAAGTTGTTTTATATACCTTTGTGATGGTTGTTGATGGCTTGATGGAATGGAGTGGCCGGTTTCATCAGCATTAAACACTTGATGAGGAATGTAACCTTCTTCTTTCACTATCTTGAGGAATGGCCCCTTGTTGGTGCATTCTCTGCGATAATTTTATCTAGTTCCTCATCAATTGTGTTCTGTTTATCTGGGTTGATAGCTTTTTGCATCAAGTGTACAGATGGCTTGTGCGGGTTGTTTTTGGAGCCTGATTGATGGGATATGTTAAAGTTATATAGTTGAAACTCTCTCACTGTCATCTGCCTGTGTCACATCATCGTCGCCGTCCTGAGCGCGCCCCTCCCCTCCTGTCACCTCCTCCGCTGCTCCCTGGAGACGGCCCCTCCCCTTCTTACTCAGGTGCTCCCGCACCTGTGCGCTATTCCCTTGATTGTGGCTTCTGGCTATAAAAGCCACTCTCACTCTGTCGGAGTATTCCAGGAAGTTCCCTCGCCACTACCTCGTCGTCAGGTCTGTCCCGTTAGTCACTACCTTTGTCAATCTCACTGTTTGTTATTTTCTATGTGTCTCAGGAAAGACCTTTTGTTGGAAACCTGTTTCACAGTGCATTTCGGATCCTACCCGCACCCCCTTCCGTCGTCCCTCGAGCCCCGTCACCAAGCCTCGAGTGGACGTGACATAATACTCCGACCACCTATGGATCCCACCGGTGAAGACAGGTTTATCGCCGCCCTTGTCCAAGAGGCGGAGCGTTCGAGCCAGCTGGCCCAAGCAATCGACGAAGTCCGCCATGTTACTTCCTCGCTGGCTCAACGGCTAAAGGAGATAGAGACACGCCTCGCCACCCTCACAGCCCCTTCCTCCCCTCCCGTGGGTAGGCGCGATCTACAGCTACCTCACCCCTCACGCTACGCAGGCGAAACCGGGCGCTGCGCTCAGTTTTTAATGCAGTGCACGCTCGTGTTCGAGCAACAACCATACGCCTACGTTAGCGACAAGGCTAAGGTAGCCTTCATCACCAGCCTGCTCACGGGCCAAGCCGCGACCTGGCTGCTGGCCGTCCGGGAGTCCCGACCGGAGCTGTGCGCTTCGTACCCGGACTTCGTGGCCGAGCTACAACGACCGAGCGTTGAGGGGGGGGGGGGGGTTTCGTTGCGTATTGAACGCCGCTTTCAAGGACGAGTTGGCCACCCGCGATGCTGGCACTACCTTCGACAACCTGGTCGACATCCTCATCGGCCTGGATTACCGTCTTCGGGAGCGGCGGAGGGAGCAGAGCGGCCAGCGGTCTAACGAGCCCAGAAGCCAACCCAGGATGACCACACCCAGCAGCGAGCGCGTGCCGCGCCTGGAGGGATCCCCCAAACCCATACAGATGGGAGGGGGAAACGACCGCACCAACCCCCGGGCTCGTTGCACCCAAGGCCCCCCAGCCTAAGATATCCGGTCCCTGTAAGTCCCCGTTGAACTGGCGACCGCGGCGACCTCGGGAGGCAAAATCCACGGCTCCCGTTACGTGATTGGAGTTGGACGGCGACGTAAGTGGCCCTTCCAGCTCCTAAACTTCTCAAAGTCGGCCCACTTCATCCCGTTAACCAGGGTTCCGTCAGCCATCGAGACGGCTCAACTCCTGGTTTACCACGTCGTTCGTCTCCACGGGATTCCGACGGACATCGTGTCGGAGCGGGGACCACAGTTCGTGTCCAAGGTATGGAAGCGTTTCTGTCGGTCCCTAGGGGCGTCGGCGAGCCTGTCGTCTGGATATCATCCCCAGACCAATGGCCAGACGGAGAGGAAAAACCAGGACCTGGAGGCGGCCCTCCGGTGCGTGTGCCTCCACAGTCCTGTGTCCTGGGCCCTCCACTTACCCTGGGTGGCGTACGGCCACAACACCCTGGTCTCCACAGCCACAGGTCGGTCACCGTTCATGTCCGCCTGTGGCTATCAGCCGCCTCTGTTCCCCACCCAGGAGGGCCAGGTGAAGGTTCCATCCATTGAACATCACCTGGCCATCCTCAGTCCGGTCTCGGTGAGGCTCCGGCTGCCACCCACCATGCGGATCCATCCAGTTTTCCACGTGTCCCTCCTCAAGCCAGTGGAGACCAGCTCCCTAGCCCCCCCACCCCCCCCCCCCCCCCACGTACCCCCCGGATGTTGGACGACGGCCCGGTCTACACCGTGCGGGTTATACTGGACTCAAGGCGCATGGGCAGGGGAGTACAGTACCTGGTCGACTGGGAGGGCTATGGACCAGAGGAACGTCAGTGGGGCCCACGTTCCTGGATCCTCCACCCATCTCTCACCCGGGCTTTCCATGCGGCTCACCCCTCCAAACCAGGTGGGCCGCCAAGAGGCGTCCGTTGAGGGGGGGCACTGTCACATCGTCGTCGCCGTCCTGAGCGCGCCCCTCCCCTCCTGTCACCTCCTCCGCTGCTCCCTGGAGACGGCCCCTCCCCTCCTGACTCACCCGGGCTCCCGCACCTGTGCGCTATTCCCTTGATTGTGCCTTCTGGCTATAAAAGCCACTCTCACTCTGCCGTCTCTGTCGGAGTATTCCAGGAAGTTCCCTCGCCACTACCTCGTCGTCAGGTCTGTCCCGTTAGTCACTACCTTTGTCAATCTCACTGTTTATTTTCTATGCGTGTCTCAGTCAAGACCTTTTGTTGGAAACCTATCTCACCGTGTATTTCGGATCCTACCTGCACCTCCTTCCGTCGTCCCTCGAGCCCCGTCACCAAGCCTCGAGTGGACGTGACAGCCTGTCTCTTTAATGTTGAAACCTCCCCCCTCACTGCTGCATTTTTGACCAATCACGTGGCTTTAACCGAAGACTGGGGGCGGGGAGTAGAGGACAAAAACAGTCGGCTGCCATTTTGTTGTTAGAACAAACTCGTTCGCGAACGACACATCACTCGCTGAGGCAGCTCAGAGTATGAAAAAAGTTCGTATTCCAAAGTAAAATTTTCATAAATGTAACGTTCGTGAACCGAAAAGCCATAGTGTGTGCTGTATTGGAATGTTTTTTGTTTTTACCGTTTATGATGACACAGATGGCGTTAAAATAATTTGTATCTCGGATGTTTATCAACTCGCAATGGCAGCTCTGTGAGCACACAGTGATAATTTGGATAGTGTTGATTTATTAACTGTTTAGTTGTTGTCTCCAAAAGTGCGACGCTAAACAGCGACGGTTGCACGAGATTGTCTTGTTGAAATAGAAACAAACGCCTAGATCAAGACTATGGAAGAAGAAATACACATCAAGGATGCTAACGATCATACAATATATAAACTATACTTAATCCACTTAGTTATTTTATTGTGGCAACAAATCAACCCCAGAAAAAAAAAAACACGACTGAGTATATAGTTTTCTAAACAACATAAATATGTCCATTTGGATCCTATGAGAAGTTGTTGCCCTGTGCTAAAAGTACACACACACACACTGATGTTTATACATGGTGAACATAGCGGTGGCCCAGAAGCAGTAAACAACGTTCTTAGGGGCCGCAGCAGATGGTTCCACACTAATATTAAAAAGATGCCAGACAGACAGTTGGTTGACGAAATGGAACACGGAATGGAGGGTCTGCCGTTTTTTCGTTTGACAATGAGACCAGTAGAAGAACAGTGCGGCAGCTCTGACATCAAGAAAAGTATGCGTTGAGGACGAGGGGGTTTGTATACAGAGGTTTGGCAGAGACCAGATTGAGCTACTGCGCCAAGAGTAGTGAGTTTTGTTTACAGCAACAGCAAATTATACGGTGTTTCAAAGAGGAAAATCTGAATGTGATTCTTATATTTAATAATAATAATAATAATAATAATACAGTAAAGTCTCGTTATATCGATATTCAAGGGAGTCCGAAAAAATATCGATATAACCGGGACTATCGATATATCCGACCCTGTTTGCATGTAATTTTCTCCGTGCGTGCATAGAAATAGTATCGATATAACCGGGACTATCGATATATCCAATATCGATATAACGAGACTTTACTGTAATACATTTCATTTATAAGCGCCTATCAAAACTCTCAAGGTCACTTTACAGTCACAGGATAGGTTTTTCTATGGGTGAGCAGCGGCAGCGACACGCGCCAGCGTTCACTCAAACCAGAAGTAACTCAAATAGATAGAAAGTCAGCCAGATAGTTATATAGCTAATTGATAGCTAGCTAATTAGCTAGCTCGTCAGCTAAGCTAAGAGAGTTTACACAGACAAAGTGTTACAAAACTATTTTTATAGATCATAAAACTCTCTTTCCAGGATCAATTAATTGTTGTCATGAGCGAGTTGACAGCTGGGAGGAGCCTCCGCTCCCGCCGTCCGCCAGCTGCTGTCAATTCCCTCATCACTGACTGGTGGACATTTAAACCCGACGATGGCACTTACCCAGCGTCGGAAGATACTTCGCCTCACACCTTGCCAGTACGGTGTATCCAGTATGTTAGTTGCTTTGCCCGAGGATTTTATTCTAGCCACGATCGCGTTTATTTTACTGCCCCGCGTCGTAGGCTGTTTTGCACCCTCGCGTGCCTTTTTATTTCCTTAGTGTGGTTGGGTGGATTGCCGCCGCTCGCCCACTAGCATTGTTTGTTTAGTCATTATTTCTGTTAATAAATCGATTGTCTGCACCAACGCCTCTGTCCTGCTTAGCGATCCACCACCTAACCCCAACGTTCCCGCTCGTCAGCTGCCACTGTCGCCGCCGGAACGTGACAAAATCTTCCGACCAATATGGATCCCGCAGACAATAACCGTATCTTCTCCGTCCTCGCTCAGCAGGCGGAGCAGCTCGGTCAATTGGTGCCGGCCCTCGCGGAGGTCCGCCGCGACATCACCCGATTGGCTCAACGGGTAAAAAGACTTGAGACCAGTGGTGCCTCCGCCTCGGCGGCCGCCCCTTGCCAGACTGTGAACCGCGAATCCAACATCCCACACCCCGCTCGTTACGGAGGGAAGCCCGGACGCTGTGCGCAATTCCTGCTGCAGTGCTCCATAGTATTTGACCAACAATCCTCCGTATACACCACCGACGCGGCATAGGTGACGTATGTCACCAGCCTGCTTGCCGACCCGGCAGCCGCTGGGGCGTTGGCCGTCTGGGAATCTCGGCCGGAGCTCTGAGCCTCCTTCCCGGACTTCGTCGCCGAGCTGCGGCAGGTGTTCCATCACCCGGTGAGTGGGCAGGACGCGGAGGCCCAGCTGTGCATCTGCCACCAGGGCAGCCGATCGGCGGCGGACTATTCCATCGCCTTCCGTGTACTGGCAGCCGCCAGCGGGTACGACGACCGCGCCCTGTGGGGGATGTTTCGGCGTGGCCTCAGCGTGGTGCTGAAGGACGAACTGGCCACCCGCGACGAGTGCTCCAGCCTTCGCGAGCTGATCTCCCTCACGCTGCAGCTGGACAACCGAATGAGGGAGAGGACCCGGGAGCGAGCTGCCCAGGCAATTCCCAAGCCCCCGGCGGGGACCCGAGGGGGCGGTGCCCGGACCTCTGTGCGCGGGGGGCACGCGGCCATGGAGCCTATGGAGATGGGGGGGCGAAAGGGCCGCTTCGCGACAGCCGGAGCGAGGCAACACCGACCCGGCTTGCCAGCTCTGTGGGAAGTCGGGACACCGAGCCCCGGACTGTCATAGCTGGGGGCTTCCCGGAAGACCCTGCAGTGACTGTAAGTCGCCCCGTTCTCCCAAACTACGGGTCCCGTTAAGGTCCACGGGTGGGTTCGCGTCGCGAAGACTTGAGCTGGACACCATAATCCACGGTCCCACCAGGTCCATGTCTGTGCGCGTCCTAGTGGATTCGAGGGCCGGCGGCTGCTTCTTAGATCCGCGCGTCGTTTCTGCGTTGGGTTGTCGGGTTGTCCAGCTGGGGGCGAGTCGGAGCGTACTCGATCTTGACGGTTGGTTACTAGCCGAGGTTAAGCAAGAAACAGAGCCGCTTCGACTCACACTCTCAGGCAACCACGTAGAATACCGGCGGTTCTTTGTGATGCCTTCACGTTCGGTCCCCATCGTGCTCGGGTTACCTTGGCTGGAGACCTACAACCCGACCATTTCGTGGGACTGACCTACCATTCAGGGGTGGAGCCCCCTCTGTTACGCTCACTGCCTCAGGTCGGCCGCGGGCGCGTCGTCATTATCTCGCAGCCACCCACCTGAGGTTATTAGTTTAGAGGGGGTCCCGCCCTATTATCACGACCTACGACAGGCATTCAGCAAGGACAGCGCCCTGTCCTTACCACCGCACCGTCCCTATGATTGTGCCATTGACCTCCAGCCCAACGCTCCGTTCCCCAGTTCTCGACTTTACAATGTCTCCCAACCCGAACAACAGGCTCTCCAGGACTACATTAACTCCTCACTCGCGGCCGGGCTCATTCGGCCATCGCGGTCACCCTTGGGAGCGGGGTTCTTTTTTATCGCCAAAAAAGAAAAAAATCACTGCGTCCGTGCGTGGACTATCGTGGACTCAACGAAATAACTATCAAGAACAAATACCCGCTCCCATTGATTGACTCCGCCTTCGCGTCCCTCCAGGCCGCGACCGTATTCACTAGACTGGACCTCCGGAGTGCTTACCATCTCATTCGGGTTAAAGAGGGGGATGAGTGGAAGACCGCATTTAAGACTCCTCTGGGACACTTCGAGTACTTGGTGATGCCATTTGGTCTCACCAATGCACCCGCTGTGTTCCAGAATCTTATTAATTACGTCTTGAGGGATTTTCTGAACATGTTCTGTTTTGTATACCTGGATGACATTTTAATTTTTTCAGAATCCCTCGAGGGACATCGCCAGCACGTCCGGCTGGTTCTGCAGCGGAACCGACTATACGTCAAAGCCGAGAAATGTGATTTCCACACCTCCTCCGTATCCTTCCTGGGCTTCATCGTGGAGCGGGGGCAGATCCGGGCTGACCCCGCCAAGACCGAAGCGGTGGTAGAATGGCTCACGCCCACCTCTCGCAAGCAGCTACAACGCTTTCTGGGCTTCGCCAATTTCTACCGCCGCTTCATCCGTGACTACAGCCGGAAGGCCCTCCCAACTCACCTCCACTAAAAACCCGTTTAGGTGGACGGAAGAGGTGGACGCCGTGTTCCGCCTGCTAAAAGGGGCATTCACTCACCCCCCAGTTCTCCGTCACCCTGATCCCAATGCCGCATTCATTGTGGAAGTAGACGCCTCGGACTCAGGAGTTGGGGCGGTACTCTCCCAGCGCTCATCAGTCGACCAAGAGCTCCACCCCTGCGCCTTCTTCTCCCGCCGCCTCAGCCCCGCAGAGGCCAATTATGACGTGGGCAACTGGGAGCTGCTCGCCGTCGTGTTGGCTCTTCAGGTATGGAGGCACTGGCTCGAAGGGGCGAAAGAGCCGTTTACCGTGCTTACCGACCACAAGAACTTGGCGGTCATCCGGGCCGCCAAGAGGCTGTACGCACACCAGGCACGGTGGGCGCTGTTCTTAACCCGCTTCTCCTTCACCCTCACTTACTGTCCAGGGAGCAAAAACACCAAGCCCGACGCCCTCTCGCGGATCCACGAGCCTGCTCGCACAGAAGACCTCGTGGAACCCGTCCTGCCCGGCCGCCAGAGCGTGGGGGCGCTCCAGTGGGAGGTTGAACGGAGGGTCCTGGAGGCATTGAGAGGTACCCCGGCTCCCGATAACACTCCCACAGGCAAACTGTTTGTTCTCCAGTCGCTGCGCTCGGAGGTGCTGCAGTGGGGGCACGCCTCCAAGGTGGCGTGTCACCCAGGGGTGAGTCGCACCGAGCACCTCGTCTCCGCGACGACGTGGCGGACTTCGTTAAGGCCTGCCTGTCGTGCGCCTGTGGCAAGGTTTCCCATCAGCCCCCGGCAGGACTACTCCACCCCCTACCCGTTCCCCCGCGCCCTTGGTCCCACATAGCTTTGGACTTTATCACCGGCCTTCCCCCATCCTGGGGTAAGACGGTCATCCTCACGATAGTTGACTGGTTTTCCAAGTCGGCACACTTCGTGCTGTTGACCTAGTTGCCGCCCGCCATCGAGACGGCAACACTATTGGTCAAACACGTTGTCCGTATCCACGGGATCCCTACTGACATCGTGTCGGACCGAGGGCCCCAGTTCGTATCCCGGAATCATTCCTCAAGATGGTGGAAGAAGAAGGCTATGTTCCTCAACCGATGAAACCGGCCACTCCATTCCATCAAGCCATCAATGACCATCACAAAGGTAAATAAAACTACTTTATTATACAGAAGTTTATTTCTTTAATTAGAATACCATAGTACATTTATTATACATAAAATAAGGTAGATTTTGTGTAGTTTTAAGGCTTATTTTGTAGAAAATTATGTTTTATGGGGACCTGGGAACAGATTATTCTCATTTTAATGGTTTACTATGGGAAATTAATGTTTGGAATACACACCTTTCGCCTTACACACACCAATTAAGTTTTTAAGCCAAGGTATCACTGTACCCCTCTCTGCACTGTGAGATTGACACACTAACTAACAACCGGACCGCTGTTCAGAATCATGAATCACGATATACCAATGACAGGCCCCCCAGCCACTTTTTTTATCCATATAAGACCACCCTCAAAGAAAAGAACATAAAATAGCTCTATTATTAGCCAGTGATTCTACTTTAGTCTGCGAATGTTGAAGATGTGCCGATCCAGATGGACTCAGAAACCATCTGTGAAAAAAATGTGGACACTTATCAACGCATATCCCGAATGCCCGTAGATTTCCTCAACATAAACACCATAAATTGCGTCTGTTTGCAGGCCGCGTTCCAAATATGTTTAAGCTCTGTTTGGACCATTTCCTTCATCCCATAGTAGATTGGGCCATAAGCGTCTTCTACTTGATCTCCCTTCTCCTTCCATTGCTTTTGACTTGACCTCGAGTGCAAGTTTGACGAACAACATGTCTCCTTGGTATAATCCTTCATTTTGATTGGAAGGCGGAGTCGTGTTCTCGCTGTATTTAAATTATTTTTCTTTGAGGGATTGCACAAACTGAAGATTGAGTAAAGATCCTTGTTCCCATTACATAATGTCAAAATTCTTGTCTATGGTAAAATGGTTGTCTAATCTTTCCAAACAGACACTCGGTGCTGGGATGCATCATCCTGCATCGCCGCCATGTTGTTTTGGCAGAAATTCTCGCTTGCGTGTTCCATGTGTTCTTGTTTTTCTCACATTGTTGTTCAAGTGGAATACCAGCGATTTTTCAAACAGAAACTTGGCAGTGAGATGTAAACCCCTCTGCGACAGAGCGGTAAACGTTCCCATGGAATCGCCTCAAGGTCAGATGTACGGGTCCTGTTTGTGTAGCTCTCCATCTCGCGGCGGTGAAATGGTCATTCAACAAGAACAAGCAAAGTGCCATCTTTGTATTTGTGCCACCCAAGTAACCTGCAGTGTTTCACAAACGTAACCAGAAAAAATATAGAGTATATCCTGATCAGGAACAGCGGTTACAACTGTACAGTGGACAGTTAATCATGTTATCAAGTTACAGGCTGCATACAAAAATGGACAAAATCCGACTTCAATGGACAGTTAGGACGGCGGAAAAAATCATTGGCACTGCCCTACCCACTCTCGAGGACTTGCACACTGCAAGAATCCAAACTAGGGTGCGGAAAATTCTACTGGATCCTCCGCACCCTGCCCACCACCTTTTCCAGCTACTCCCCTCAGGCAGGCGCTACCGATCCATGCGCACGAAATCCAGCAGACATTTAAACAGCTTCTTCCCCCAAGCGATTAACTCTTTGAACTCTTTCAACAGTAGCCAAAATGGAACTGTATAGTGCCACTTAGCAGTTTTTTTTGACGACGATACTAGTGCAGCGTGTTCTACCGGAAACAAATTCCTTGTGTGTTCTACATACTTGGCAATAAAGATGATTCTGATTCTGATATAAGCATTAAACGAGGACAGCAACACAACATCAATCGCATTATCTTACATCACCGGAAATTAATACATGACCCAACTGTGCCTCACGTTCCACACTAATCAATCCATATCAAACCAAGCAGTAACATTAGTCTAAAGGTTGCACATACTGAGAGAGAGAGAGAGAGAGAGACAGAGAGAGAGAGACAGACAGACAGACACAGACAGACAGACAGACATCTATATCGCTATCTACAGTACTGTATATAACGATATAGATATCCACATAGATATGGATATCTATATCGCTATTTACAGTACTGTATAAATCTATATCTATTTATACAGTACTGTATATATCTGTATCTATTTATACGGTACTGTATATATCTATATCTATATAGCTCCCTGTTACTACACACCTGATTCTAATGATTAAATCGTCAGAAAGCCTGATATTTGGCTGGTACATTTGAATCAGGTGTGTTGCAACAGGAAGACATGGATGGAAGCACCTTCCATCCATGTCGGCAGGACATCCAGGCTTCAATTGGAAGTCGTCCAGGACCGGAGTTTGACATTTGTGGCTAAAAGGGTAAGTAAAGTAAATGCTCCAAATTTCTTGCATTGTCGTCCATGTATCCTTTTAAAGAGAAAGGTAGAATTTTGCTCACAGCTCTGATAATATTTTATGGTCTAAGTTGACATCGCTGGTCGGTCCATATCTTTTTTTTTGTTTTTGACAAGCAATTGAAAAGAGTCACTGCACGGGTGTGAAATACTGGCAGAAAATAACAACTTTAATGAACTGAAGAGGGCACTGTTGTACTTCTTGTCACGCGATCCTGCATTGTTGGACTTAAAATGAAGAAATATGTCCAAACCTTTCCCTTCATTTTGACATTTTAGACAATTAGACACACGTGACCGTGCCTGGATTAACCACCTTAATTAGCAATTTGTTGAAAATGTTCAAGTAAAATGTCACCACTGACTGACTGAGTTTACTCCAGCCAAAGTGTTGTCCAAAATTGTGCTAATTATAATTAGAGACATGCTTAAATCGGTGCTCGAAAACAGGTGCAATGACTCCTCGGTACATATGCAGACATTTCAATGATGGGCTGTGTCTGAAAAACAGGGAATAACTGTGTTTGGAAAGTGAAAGTAGTATAAAATATATGTTAAAAATACATAAAAACACTCGTGTGGCTTAATCGGTCATGCATGCAACACACTCATCTTCCTCCCTGTCTCCAAAACTAGACCAAAATATATATATATATAATATATATATATATATATATATATTGAACATTGGCAACCAGTCTGTTCAAAGAGTTAAAAGTCTATGATTTAGAATTGAGAGAATAAATCTCATCACAAAATCATTTCCTGTGCTTAAAAATCATTTGTCATGAGATGTGTCTCCTCTGTGATCCTTTCAATCACATTGCACTGAGAAATAAAAAATGGAGGAAATGAAGTCGATCCTCATTGTGCTAGAGGCAATGAAACAAAGAGAGTGCCCTTGCAGAGATTTTGACTGCAGAATGGGCCATTGATTTAGATGCCATTAAGGTTTTCATATCATAACCAATGATATTGATGTAGTCTTGACTCATACTGAGGTGTTTGAGAGTCTAACAATAACTTAAACTCATGAGGGAAAACTGTAGTTTGTAATTACTGTAGTTCGTTACATTACGTACATTACTGTAGTTAATTACAGCAGTTGTGAAGGCTGTACTGTATACTGTATTCCTAAAATTGTGTTTTATTGCATTCCATTTAGCATTGCGCCATCTAGTCTAGTGGATGCATAGTGCAACCATAGGCACGAATGTAGCTTTTAATTCGATGTGCCTTGTAATGTGGTGCGAGCTATATACAGTATTAAAACCGATTTGAATAGGGCATTCGTCGAAGGTATTTAAATTGTTAATATGTTAAGACTTAAATGCCCATGGTAAGATCAGAGCATTGTCATCAAATGGTGAGTAAAGTTTTGCTTTTTTTGATTGTTGCTGTGCTGATGACCATTTTGTGTTTGGGAGCCTTTTACTGAGCGACATGCGTATCATACCTCTGAAGATGGAGGTTACTGATTCGCTGTGGCGACCCCTTGAAGGGAATTCGGCGAAGGTTTCAATTAATAATCCGAAGCGCCTTACAGTGAAAATACAGTATTCACTTACTATCTGCTGTTGTTAAAGTGCTATATAAATACATATTTATTGTATTGTATATATGAAATGATGCACACACACCCAAAATAAATAAATACATAGATTTGGCAAGATAAATAAACACATACATAAATAAATTTGATCAGATTAATAAAGGAATAAATACAGAAATGTATATGTTGATTTGATAAGGTAAATAAATATATAGAGATAAATTTGATCAGGGAAATAAATAAATATATAGATAAATTTGATAAGGTAAATAAATAAATAAAATTGGTAAAGTGAATAAATAAATAAATAAATAAATAAATAAATGAGCTGATTTAATAAGGTACATAAATACAAATAAATTTTATGAATTAAAATATACATAAATACAAGTCAATATATAAGTAAATAATTAAATAATTACAAATAAATAAGCGAATAAATACAAATAAATAAAGGAACAAATTTGATAGATAAATAAATAAATACATACATAAATAAACTGATTTGAAAAGTTATATGAACACATACATAAATAAATAACAGGTTGAATAAATAAATAGATAAACAAATAAACAAATAAATAAACATTTGATAAGATGAATTAATACACAAATGAATAAACAGATTTGCCAAGTTAAATAAATGAATATAAAAAATTGCATACATAAATAGATAGATAGATGGACACATATGTAAATACATGCATTTATAAACAGTTTTGATGAATACATTCATATCGAAAAAACAGATTGCATAAATAAATAAATAAATAAATAAATAAATAAATAAATAAATAAATAAAAAGTCAGGAAAAATATTTCTCAGTTTCGACATACCGGATTTCGTCTTGGGGTTTCAGTAATATTGTTGTGTTGGCAATGAAAAGGATAACATGTTTAAAATCGGGCGTGGGAGTACTGCTACGCATTTTTCATAAGAGCCCCATTGCTCATCATAACAGAAAGAAATATCACATCCTTAAAATATTTATGCATTGTATGCATCATAAAATTGAAGCGACTGCTGCATTATAAATGCTGTATTTCTTATCTACACTGTGGCTTGAATATTTTAATGTCTCAGCCAACTGAATAAAGTTCTACTTATGTCTCAGAAGTCCTTTTTGGCTCAGTTTGCGTTATTTTGTCTTTTTTTTTGTGACCTCCATATCCTGATTGCACATGATTGACAAAGACTAGTTACATTCCTGGACACTACCATTGATCTACACAGGGTTTGTGAGCTGCTTTCATGTTATTCCCTTTCTTCTTTGCAAGGTTAAAAAAAGTCCCATATATCAATGAATAAATCATTATGAAACCGTTTGTTGTGACAAATCATTATACATATCATCCATCGTGATCATAAATATCCCAAAGCGACTTTCATTTGATGTCATTATCTTTTAGCTTTAGCGGCAGAATTTGGACATTACAATAGAATCCTGATTAAGGAAGAGGAGGAGGAAAAAATGTACAGTATACAGAATTAAACATTTTTAGACATTGAGCTTCACACACAATGGCAATAAAAGTGTGCAAGTATAATTTTTCCACATAGTCTTTGATAATAATACATTGTTTTTCTACTTCTTTCTTTCCTTTTCTTTTCCTTTCATAATTTTGCTGCTGTGAAATGTAAATGTCTCCACTGCAAGACGAATAAAGGTACATCCAATCCAATCATAAAAAAAAGCATGACATTAATGGAAACATGCTTCAAGTCGGTCAAAAATATTCAATTTCTTCGTGTATGTCGGTTAGGATGAAATATTGTTTTATATAAATTTAAATTAAGATGGGATCAGTATATTAACTATTTCATAAACCCTTCTAACGTGTTAACATGATAAGATGCCCACTGTAGAAACCGCCGTCCCAGAAAGGGTCAATAATGCTAAAGATAAGGAAGCAAATGTTGACTTTTTTGTACTTTCAACATCCCATTTTGGAAAAGCGATCTACCGCTTCAACCTACTGAGAGGAATACTAATGTAACTCCAATTGCAAAGGCTTTACTTTTATACAGCAGACTATTCCCATTTTTTCCCCTTTTTATATCGAATCAATGGGTCTAGACACCACCGTGCTCTAACATTTAATATTGGCTGCAAAACCCCTTGTCAGAGATATAGATGATACCATTTAATTGATTGGACTCTTTCTGTTTTTCAGATCAGGTACATTTGATCTCTGCGTTTAGATTTGTTTTAAAGGTCATAATTCACCTTGGCATCTTAATAATTAATCATCATTGTCATTGGATTGTCGTACATAAAAAAAAAAAAAAAACTTGGGTCAAATGTCTTTTGTTATGTCTTACCTTGAATTTAAATGAATAAATACATAAATACATAAATAAATAAATAAATAATAAGTAAATAAATACATAAATAGAAATGAATAAAAACAAAGATATAGATAAAACTAAAGAGAAATGAATGAATAAATAAACAAGAGAACAAATGAAAAAAAAAATACAGTGAGACCTCAACTTACAAACACCTCAACTTACAAACTTTTTGTCTTACAAACGTCAAATTTATGACAATTAAACCTTATAATAAACACTATTTTCGTAATACACACTCACCACGGCTGGCGGAGTGATCTTTGGCGGAAGCACATGAGCAGCACCAGAGGTTAAGTTACCAACAGTCCTTATGGAAGGTGACTCTCCTTCCATAAGCCATCAACGACCATCAAAAAGGTAAATAAAACTTTATTTTACAGCACAGTTTATTTCTTTAATTACATTCGTCATGTAATGCGCCTCTTTCCAAACAGCAATTCCCTTTGTCCTTCGACCTCCAACGCCATTCCATCAAGCCATAAATGACCATCACAAATGTAAAAAAAGTGACTTTATGATACAATGCAGTCTATTTCTTTCATTACAATACAATAGCACATTGATTATAAATAGAATAAGGTAGGTTGTGTGTAGTTTTAAGGCTTATTTAGTTGAAAAGTATATTTTATGGAAACCCGGGAACTGATTATTCCCATTTTAATGGTTTCCTATGGGATTTTTTTTTTGAGATACACACTTTTCGCCTTACACACTCTGTCTGGGAACCAATTAAGTTCGTAAGTTGAGGTCTCACTGTAAAGAGAAATAAATAGAACTTAACATAAATAAAAAAATGAATAAAAATAAATAAATGAATCGAAATCATTAAATAAATAAATATGTGAATAAATGAAGACATTAATTAATGTATAAAAATAAATGTAATTAGGCATAAATAAATAAGTGAATAAATTAATGAATGTATGAATAAATACAAATGATTACAAATAAACTTAAATAAATGAATATAAATAAATATGTGTATTAAATAGAAAATGACTACATAAATAAATACAAATAAATAAATAAATAAATACATGAATAGAAATGATT
This sequence comes from Hippocampus bargibanti, assembly GCF_051943395.1. NCBI lineage: Eukaryota > Metazoa > Chordata > Actinopteri > Syngnathiformes > Syngnathidae > Hippocampus > Hippocampus bargibanti. The sequence goes on along the minus strand of NC_142748.1, from coordinate 2,473,358 downwards.
AAATAAATGAATCAATCAATAAATAATTAAGTGAATACATGAATGAATTGGATTGGATTTACCTTTATCAGTCTCACAGTGGAGAAATCTATATTTCACAGCAGCAAAGTTATGAAGATGTTAGGAAGATGAAAGAATGAAAGAAGTAGAAAAACAAAATACATGAGCTTGCTGGAAAGGCAGCCACTCTCAATCGAAGCAATAGAAATAAATAGAACTAACCAAAAATAAAAAAATAAGATTGAATAAAAATACAGTAAAGTCTCGTTATATCGATATCGGATATATCGATAGTCCCAGTTATATCGATACTATTTCTATGCACGCACGGAGAAAATTACATGCAAACATATATCGATAGTCCCGGTTATATCTATATTTTTTCGGACTCCCTTAAATATCGATATAACGAGACTTTACTGAATATAGAACTATTCGCTGTGGCTACCCCTGACGGGAAAAGCCGAAAGGAAAAGAAGAAACGTAAATAAATAAATAAATAACTGAATAAATCAATCAATCAATCAAAATAAATAAAATAAATAAATAAATAAATAAATAAAAAAATAAATAATTCGGGGCATAACAGTGCTCAAACAGACAGAATTATTTTAAACGAGCCTGAACAGGGACGAGTCAGTGGTAAGAAGTTTGGCACTAAACAACTCACTTTTCCTGTTTAAGGAAACAAACAAATGTTTGGCTTCTCATCCAAGGATGTTTTCTTCAGTTCATCCAACAAATCTTAGTTTGGACATCCCTAGCCTTAGCCGTAAAAAAATGTTTGGCGGGTGAACTAAGCCTTGTTGTAAAAACTGAGGTGGTCTTGGAAGTCAACCAAAACAATCCTGTTGTAGTCTATTGGAACCTTTTTCCACGCACAAATAATGATAGTGTTCTTCCATCACCGTTTGGTTCGGGGCCGCCACAAAAATGGACAAAATCCGACTTCAACGGACAGTTAGGATGGCAGAAAAAATCATTGGCACCGCCCTACCCACTTCGAGGACTTGCACACTGCAAGAATCCAAACTAGGGCGCGGAAAATCCTACTGGACCCTCCGCACCCTGCCCACCACCTTTTCCAGCTACTCCCCTCAGGCAGGCGCACCAAATCCAGCAGACATTTAAACAGCTTCTTCCCCCAAGCCATTAACTCTTTGAACTCTTTCAACAGTAGCCAAAATGGAACTGTATAGTGCAACTTCGCAGTTTTTTTTGGACGACGATACTAGTGCAGCGTGTTTTACCGGAAACAAATTCCTTGTGTGTTCTACATACTTGGCAATAAAGATGATTCTGATTCTGATAAACTATAAACTGATGGCAATGAGGTTGGATCCAAATGTTGAACTGTTCAATCGTTCAATACTTGTGCGTGTGTGTGTGTGTGTCTGCGTGTGTGTGTGTGTGAGAGTGTGTGTGAGTGTCCTTTTCATAGTCAATGGGCAACCTTCCTGACAAATTTATGATTCAAGTACATTTTCATCGAAAAAAAAAAAAAATGTTCCAAACAAAGGAAATCAAAGTCCAATGGGGAAAACCTCTAATGTATGTTAAACATCCGGCAGCATTTTACCTGTTTCCCATGGCCTCCCGAGCTTCCCGTGACATTTTGATACTCATTAGGATGCGCAGGTTATTGACACAATGCCTCCTTCTTGCTCTTAACCTACTTTGATATATGTATTCTACTATTTTGTATTTATGCCAATCCTCTGTGGGTGCACACCCGGGTGGCTCAATTGCTTATTAAACAAGACAAAACACTGCAAAGGTTACCAGGCATCAAATATCGGATGCAAATTACAGGGATTGAACCTACGAACCGCTATGTGACCCACATGCTAACCACTTGGCCACCCAGTTAGCCCAGTTGAATATATGAATTCAACACATGATACTACTTTTCAGACCATGTCCAAGTACAGTAAAGTCTCGTCATATCGATATCGGTTATATCGATAATGCCGCTTATTACGATACTATTTTCATTTCCCTTGCACATTTCTAGTCTTTTTATGTATAATTAGTACCGTTTAGTACGCTACCCGGTTATTACGATAATCCGGTTATTACGGTGCTCCTTTTCATCCCCCGCCGGCCATTTTTGTTGTTTATATCGATATATCCGTCGCGCCATCGGTCAACTTGGTCACGTGTCTTGTTACGTGAGCCGCCATCGGTCGCGCCATTGGTCGACTTGGTCACATGAGCCGCCATCGGTCGCGCTATTGGTCGACTTGGCCGTGTGACTTTGTCACGTGACACGCCATCGGTCGCGACATTGGTCAACTTGGTCACGTGTCTTGGTTACGTGTCACGCCATCAGTCGTGCCATTGGTCGACTTGGTCAGGTGACTTGGTTACGTGCCCAGCACCCGTGTAGCAGAGCCATTTTCATTTTCAGACGCTAGCTCGTGTGTAGCAGACGAGATTGAAGTGTTTGTGTTAAAAGGTAAAAATGGGAAGCAGAAGAAGATTGATGACTTTTTTAAATTGTATACATAATACAGTAAGATTTAAGCGTTGCAGTTTCCCTGTTGTGTTATGTACATGCCCACTGTACTGTATATGAATGCAATCGTTTTTTGCAACAATGCTTCTTGTTTTGTCTTGTCTGCTGAAGCGCGATGATTTTGAAAATTATTAACATTCCATACTGTGTATTAAAGGACAGCCGATGTCACTTTTTATTCAAATGCAAATAAAAATGACTTCACGCCAAGACGTCTTGCATTGCTTGTGAATCCAAACAATGGCTTCAGATTCGGATAATATGCTTTCTTGTGACACATCCAGTTATGAATATGTTTCAAATACACTGTAGTTCTGAAGATGAAAGCATACATGTTTACAATCATTAAAGAATTATATGTGCCATTTTGAGGCAACATTGGGGGAACATCTCTCACCCAAAAAAAAAAGGGAGCTAATGGCCAGCTCCGTTTCTTATATGGCGCTTGGCTGCCCTCTTTTGGCAGCTTTTGTTTAATGCAGTTCGGCGCAGGATCGGATATATCGATAGTCCCGGTTATATCGATATTTTTTCAGACTCCCTTGAATATCGATATAACAAGACTTTACTGTATTTACTTTTGTACAGCCAATACTTGATAATGCCATGATGACTCTCAATACCTCCATCTAGAACTGCTTCATGTCACAAAGAAGGTACAGCAAGTGCTGAAGAATGAATGACTCTCTGTGTCTTTGTGTTGTCATATTATTTGTTACTTAGTTTTTTTTTTTTTTTTTTTTTACTTCAAGATGGTGCCGTGAGAGTGGCTGTCTTTACAGAAGGTCCTGTATTTTGTTTTTCTACTTCTTTCCTCTTCCTTTCATAACTTTGCTGCTGTGAAATGTAAATTTCCCCAGCACGAGACGAATAAAGGTACAGTACATCCAATCCAATTGAGATGAATATTAATATTTTTTATCAAATATTTACAAAAAATATATCTCCACAAATTATTATTGAACCTCAAATGTAACACTGAATCTTCCCCAAATTTTAATGTAGGTGTAGGTATAGGTGGTGTTTAGTGTAGGTGGTGTTTCACTTTTTTCCTCTGTTAAAAATATTATACAATAGTAATCTCACAACGGGTTTTCTTTTTAAGACAAATTGGATTACTTCACCGTCCGTGATCAACCGAGCAGATGACAATGACAGATTATTCCTGCCGGTAAATCTCATCTGGAGTGCCTGTCATAGTCTATCACTGCTAATGACCTCAGAAAGTTTGGCATGAGTCCCCACATGCTTTTTTACTGGATTTTATTCACCCTGACTGAGCCAAGATTCTTGTTTCAATTCCACCTTTGCTCTATTTCTCCCTTTTAATGTCAACTTCTCCTCTTCCTGTGCCTTGTTTGTATCCTCAGTTTACCTTTTTGTCCCCTATGTCTGTGCCAGGGGTGTTTTTCCACCTGCACACCTGCACCTGCACAGCTGTTCTATCAAAACCTCTGGCTCATATTGTTCATTCTGCTGTGAAGAATAAATGTCAAGACTAATTATTGATGTTGTTAATCTTACCCGGCAACTGCTTACCTTTTTAAAAGCAAATCCTGCTTCCTGACGAGACATTTTATTTTGGCGAGTCATGCTATAGTTAAAGGACAACCGATGCCTAAAGACAACTTGTGTCCATAGTTTGTAAATTGACTTCAAATGACTTCTACTGAGCGTATTTTACAAAAATTCCCCGGCATATACAGTAAAGTCTCGTTATATCGATATTCTCGGGATTGAGAAAAAAATGTCGATATAACCGTACTGTCGATATATCCGTCCTGCGCCTGTCATGATCTGCTTGGCGACCAACGGGGGGCGCTGTCGGCCCCGCCTACACCTCACAGGTGCTGGTCGTCCCGATCAGATTGGCGACCAGCGGGTAGCGACGTCAGCCCTGCCTGCAGCCTCGCAGGTGTTCGTCGTTTAATCATTGACACTTAAAAGGACACCCGGCACGATCATCCGGTGCCGGTTCATTGTTTGTTTGCTGCTTGTTTGCTGCATGCATTGTGTATGTGTTTGTTTAACCTTGGCGGACTTTTACTTTTGGTCTTCTTTTGCTACTTTGTATTTTTTCCATTCAGATGATTTTGATGTTTTACATTTTGTTCCTGCTGACCTTTATTTTAATACAATTTGTCAAACAACCTCCTACTCACTCCTGCCTGCTTCTTGGGATCCGCACCCGCCATCACCACCTCACAAACCGTGACAGCGCCGAATTGCATTAAAGGGGGGGGGGGGGGGGGGGGGGGGCACGTAAACAGGGGATCTTTGATATGGCATGTCATTTTATCATTGGGTTCATGGATTGCGTATATAACATGCTTTTTGGACAGTAGTGGTGTGAAAAATAAATGTGTGCATAAAATAAAAACATTTTTACACTTTTTTAATGACTACTGTGTTTCCTTTCAAAAATGCAACCAATGCAAAATCCTCACGTTCTATTCACACGAAACCACGAAAAAAAAAACTGATTGTTGCAAGCGATAAAGATATCTGAATGCTACACAATTAAATACATGGATGAAAAACCAAAACTGCAACGTTTACATTACTTGCGTTGATGAAGCATGTTTGGTCTGAGAACCGTGTTGCGCCCAAAAGCCGCCAGAAGAGGGCATCCAAGCGCCATATAAGAAACGGAGGTGGCCATAGGAGCTCTCCATTTTGTGCCTCTTTTTTTGGGGGGTGAGAGATGTTCCCCCAATGTTGCCTCAAAATGGAACATATAATTCAAGTGACGAAGCCACGTGACCAAGTCGACCAATGGCGCGACCGATACAGCGACCGATACAGATTTCGATAATGGTGGTACTGTATAGAAACCCCTAAGCAAATATCGATTCACCGTAAGCATCTTTTGTATCGATATAAACATAGCAAAATGGCCGGCGGGAGATGAAGAAGAGCACCGTAGTAACCGGAATATCGTAAAAACCACGAATCGTACTAAACGGAACTAATTATAAATAAAAATACTAGAAATGTGCACGGGAAATGAAAATAGTGTCTTAATAAGCAGTATTATCAATATAAACTATATCGATATAACGAGACTTTACTGTAGATATATTTCACGTTTTAAGACTTGCGCTGAATATTTAAAAAGTCTTGTTTTCGAGTTGATGACGCTGCCTGACGTGACGTCATGTCTAGAACGCCCCTGACCAAGAAAGTGACACACAATGCATCGTGGGTACTTTGTTTTTGTCTGAAAACTTCGTGTTGGTGGCAAAATTAGAAGGAAAACAGGAGATTACAAGGAAAACGTGATGGTGAATCGTTGTGTGTTGCACCAAGACTATTATTTGATACTAGTTGACACAAATTCCCAGCAAACAAATCAACCCATTTCCAACGGAGCTTGGGCGCCATCTTGTGCATTTTCCGGGACGCTACATTGGAGTACAGACGCCTCAAAACGATCCGGAAGGACTTCTTTAATTGATTGAAAACATTTATGCTTTCCTCTTCAGAACTATTTGAATCATATTCATAACTGGATGAGTAACAAGAAAGCATCTTCTCCGAATCTGAAGCCATTGTTTTGATTCTAGGGCAAGTCAAAGACATCTTGGCGTGACATCACGAACAAGGGGGCGGGACCTTCTGAAACTAGCCATCCCGAGGTCATTTTGAAGTAGTTTTGGGACACTAACTCATTTTTATTGGTGTTTTGCATTTGACTAAAAATATCAGCCTGTGTGTTTTGGGTATTTTAAATGCTATAAAAGTTTTTCTGATGTCAGTTAGGAAACAAAAAAACGGTGTTGGTTGTCCTTTAAAGGAAGCTGGCGAAAAACACTGAACACTACCAAGGCAACCTGCAGCTTTTTTTTCCAGGTTTGATTAAGCCAAACATTAGAAAATGTCTCATGCAGATTAATATACGAACGGTGAAAGTGAAATAGAGTTAATAACTGTAATGGACCTTTTTCACCGTTACAGACAATGTTCAATCTATCACTTTGAATTCCGTATTCATTTCCATGACTAGATTCAAAAAGTGGTGGTGGTGGTAGGACACATTTTGAAGAAAGAACAATGAATAAAAAAAGTCCTATATTTCTTGATTCAAAAGTTTAATTTCGTGATGGATGTGTAGAGTGAATGTGACGTGGAAGATGTGTGGATCTTAGAATGAATAAGGAGACATGGCACAGACGCTTGGATAAATTATTCACTTCCTTCTTCAATAGGGTACCGTCAGATGCCTTTGATGGCGCCTGTCAGGTGCCCGCTAAAGATAGTGAGGGGAAGTGTCACTCATTTCAAAGAGAGGGAGAAAGAAGATTTATTTTATTTTTTTGCTCAAGATCCAAAAATTATCAAAGGCCTTCAGCGTAGATGGAAGATTATAATGAATGAAAATGATTGAGTTGATAATAACAAAGTAACACAATTAAGGACACACTGATATGAAGGAGTGTTGTTTTTATAACCTTCTCGGCCGTTTTGTGTAAATCTGCATTGGGTATTTCCAAAACTGTTGCTGTAAGTGAGCTGTCCGGATGTTTTTATTCTAATAATAACAACAACAACTACTACTATTATTATTATTATTATTATTCGGAGCAGTAGGGGTAGTGGTAGTAGTAGTATGGCTAGTGGTAGTAATAGTAGTAGTAGGGGTAGTGGTAATAGTATTATTATGAATATTATTATTAGTATTAGTCATAGTAGTACTATTATTATTATTATTAGTCATAGCAGTAGTACTAGTGTTAGTATTATTACGATTATTATTATTATTTTAAATGTATTATGAATATTATCATTATTATTCATGGAAGCAGTAGGAGTAGAAGTAGGTGTAGAAGTATTCGTACATATAATTATATATACTATATTATGATTATTCTTACTCATCGTAGTAGTAGTAGTACTAGTATTATTATTATGATGAATATTAATTATTACTATATTATGAATATTATTATTATTATTATTAGCAGTAGTAGTAATAGGATGAGTAGTAGAATTATTAGTGTTATGAATATCATTATTATAACTACTATTATGATTATTATTAGTTGTATTATTATTATTATTATTACTGTATTATAAACATTATCATTACTGTATTATTCTGATTATAAACATTATCATTATTATCATTATTATTATTATTAGTAGTAGTAGAAGTATTATAATAATAATAATACATTTTATTCTAAGCGCCTTTCAAAACTCAAGGACACTTTACAGTTAAGGGATAAGAATTTTTTTTCGTGCGTGTGAGCTGCGGCAGCCATTCGCACCACTCTACCCAGATGTAACACAGAAGCAAAGTTATGAAAGGAAGAGGGAAGGAAAGAAAGAAGTACAAGTATTATGAATATTAGTATTATTATTATATTATCATTATTATTCTGATTATGATGATTATTACCCACAAAATAAAATCTTGTAAATAAAATGTCCCATCATTTCCAACCTGTGAAAATTGACATATGTTTATGTTTTTATTTTTATTTGTAGAGACTGTCATCATATTTATAACTATAATTTATAATTTGCAAATTTGCACCTTGAGGGACTATTAAAGGCTTTCTGATTTTGATAACATAAACGTGCACCGTGCAATTGAGTTTGGTTTTATAATACAGTTAACGTTTGCAGCTCAAACTTTGGGGCCGGAGTACTTCCTGGAATTTCAGTTGCACTATCATCGTAAATGTGCTCAAACAAACTGAAACGTTTAATTATCATTGCCCTTGTTTTTATTTTCCGTTAGTACGTTCCTTAAAGAAATATGCTAGCTTGCGCAAGCATTTTAATGGCCATCCACTTGACAATCCTCAGGTAAAAAAAACTATGTTTGCTTTTCTGCCGCCAAAAGAAACCCACAACAGCATTAACCGCACCAGACTATTTGATATCCAACATTTGTTGCAGTTTCTAAATGATTCCAATCCAAAACAAGGATTTTGCAGACTGACCTGAGATTGAGCGCTGAACTCGTCACGCAAGAGTGTAACGTGGAGACCAAACAAACAGATTTTCAGATAAGCCTCACAAATCTCAGTCTGTCGTAGTAAACCCTGAGAGAGAAAGATGGATTACGCATATTTATCCACACATCCATCAGTGTATCGGTTATTTGTTTACAGGCTGCTAATTGCTGCACCGTCACGGACGGGTCTTGTTTTTTTGAAGCTTGGACGGACCGGCCACAAGGGTTATGTTTATTCAACCTCCAGATACGCTGTAATTGAACAATTAACTAGTTGGCTCCATCATTTCAGTGCTCTCTCCCTGCATCACACAACCAAATTCATATCACCACTGGCAGACGACAATCTTCTAAGTGCACTTTGCAGTGATTTTTGACCTATTCGTCATAATTGGGCTATTTTTCCGTTCAAGCATGTATTGATAAAATTGTCTTCCCAACCAATTAATGAAAAAAATGCTTGCAGCAAATATCTGTACTCTTCCTCATTATCTTTTTTAATAGATGCACACAAAATAAACAAAGAACAACCCAGTGAATACAAAACCCACTTAACTTGTTAACTAATTACGATGATAGCATGAGTCATGCATTTTTAAGTTGAACATTTTATTGATTATTTTTTTCTGTGACTACTTATTGGACAAAATAGGATTCTAAAGAGCAAAACAAGCATGTCAAGTTGATTTAGTCCATCCATCCATCCATCCATCCATCCATCCATATCCCTGTTCTCCTTCCAGGCGTACTAGGGGCAGCTGGAGCCTATACCAGCATTTAGGCACTAGGTGGGGGACACCCTAGACCGGATGAAAGTGTATTGCAGGTCACACAAGCATCCGCGGTCACACTCACACCAAAGGATTAATTAGCTAATTCGCTGTTGTGTTCGTGTTTTTTTTTTTTGCGGGGGTGCCGATAAAGTACTGGTCAGACCTCTGGCAATGTTTTTCCCTTCCACGAGAGGGTAGCATTTGCCTTTTGTCCATGTTAGTGTCACGGTTTGCGAGGTGGTGATGGCGGGTGCGGATCCCAAAAAGCAGGCAGGAGGGACCAGGAGGTTGTTTGACGAATTGTATTAAAATAAAGTCAGCAGGAACAAAATGTGAAACATCAAAATCATCTGAATGGAAAAAATACAAAGTATCAAAAGAAGACCAAAAGTAAAAGTCCGCCGAGGTTAAACTAACACGTACACAATGCATGCAGCAAACAAGCAGCAAACAAACAATGAACCGGCACCGGATGATCGTGCCGGGTGTCCTTTTAAGTGTCAATGATTAAACGACCAACACCTGCGAGGCTGCAGGCAGGGCTGACGTCGCTACCCGCTGGTCGCCAATCTGATCGGGACGACCAGCACCTGTGCAGGTGTAGGCGGGGCCGACAGCGCCCCCCGTTGGTCGCCAACCAGATCATGACAGTTAGCACTTTGTTACAGCTTCAGCTGTTGTTAAAGCGCTGTTTAAATCTATATGTATGGATTGTATTTTGTACAGCTGGACCCATTTCAAGCTCAGATAACTCAAGACCCATATAACCCTTTTTTTCTGATGAAAGAAGACAGTCTAATGTTTTTAGGCTGAATTGAATGCTTATGTTGTCCTTAAACTCAATATTCTGTGGGTCCTGCAGAAAATAACTGGAGAGAGAGAGAGAAGGAGGTATCAGTCAGGCAACAAACAGCCCCGCAGTGCACTTTACTGTGAATGAGTAAAAAGTAATGAGAAACTCACTGCAGCCCTGGACGCAGAAGAGAAGATGAAAAATAGGGAGACGGTAGAGGAAAATCCATCATTAGAAAATTACCATTGTGATTAATACTCAAAGCCATGGTAACATGACAGGGTAAAGCGAAAGAAAGCAACTTTGGCCCTCAAGAACTGCTGTTATGTCTGTTTTCAATTGTTTTTCTTCAATACAATAAGCAGTTCATTGGCATGCTCACTTAGAAATATTATTTATTTTCCTATTTTTTTTTTATTTACAGTAAAGTCTCGTTATATCGATATTCTCCGAAAAAATATCGATATAACCGGGACTATCGATACATCCAACCCTGCGCGCATGTAATTTTCTCCTTGCGTTCATAGAAATAGTATCGTAATAAGCGGTACTATCGATATTGATATAACTAGACTTTACTGTATTTATGTATTTATTTATTCATTCATTCATTCCTTTGTCTGTTTGTGTATTTATTTCTTATTTACGTATTCATATTTTATTTATCTCATCTCATCTCATTTTCCGTACCGCTTATTCCTCATTAGGGTCGCGGGGGTTGCTGGAGCCTATCTCAGCTGTCTTCGGGCACGAGGCGGGGGACACCCTGAATTGGTTGCCAGCCAATCGCAGGGCACACAAAGACATACAACAGTCACTCTCACACTCACACCTAGGGACAATTTGGAGTGGTCAATCTGCCTGCCATGCATGTTTTTGGAGTGTGGGAGGAAACCGGAGGACCCGGAGAAAACCCACGCGGGTCCGGGGAGAACATGCAAACTTCACACAGGGAGGCCGGACCGGGATGCGAACCGGCGACAACTGCACTGTGAAGTCGGTGTGCTAACCACTCGACTACCGGGCCGCCCCCATTTTATTTGTCTACTTATTGATTTATGTAATTATTTATTTATATTTTATTTAGGTAATTATTTATGTTTGTATATATATTTATTTATTTATTTATCTATCGATGTATTTATCCATTTATTTATCTGTTCATTTATTTATATATTAATTTATTTATCTATTTATTCATCCACTTATCTAAGTAATTTATTATTTTATGCATATTTTTACTTGTTTATTTATTTATGTGTCCATTTACTGTATATATTTATTTGTATTTGCAACCACCACAATGGCTTCCTTGCTCATGACACACATTGATAAAAGCTTGTCACAACGTTATAAAGACATCTGGAAAAGTTGTGAAAAAATACAAATAAAATGAATTATCGACATGAAATGCCTACTTTAAAATTCAAGGTTTATTTTTCTCTGGCCAGAGGCTTGTTTTCGTTATCTGTGGTTGGTTATAACTAGGTCAGAAACAGCTGTGACGTCCTGATTTAACCCAAAGTTGTTGAATTTATGGCAGCAGTAAATAATGAGAAATAACATTTGAGAAAGGGAATGAAACGATCTAGACTGGAAAGTTTCAGAAGAGGAAAACTGAATTGACTGGGCTCATCATTATTCATTGTTGTTCTGTGCTGCGGGCTGAACTGTAGCCTACTTTTGGGGATATTTTTCCTTTTTTTCCTGTTAAAAAGCAAACTAGAAAACACGGTACCACGGAGTTACACCTTAGGCTGTATGCTGAAATGTCAATCAAATGCACAATTAAGCCTGATTAAAAAAAAACACAGTTACCCATTTTTGACAGGCAGTTCTGTACATATGCAAGATCACACTTCTGGTAGAGTTCCACTTGTTCCATTTTTGATCAATTTTTGATAGTAATTGTCATCTCTGAAAAGGGATTTTTAATATATTTTTTTTTGGTTCATAACACACAGATTCAAATACACCCACATGCACGAAAACTTATTGGGGGGGAGTGGGCCCTGTCTACTAATCATGATCTAAATATAACATTTCCACTGTACTGTAGAGCAAATACATGTATTTTTTTAATGCATCTGTAAAAATAAATAGCTTACCTAAAATAACAATGACACACTCTGCAGTTAAATAAATACATTTCCACACATAGCATTTGACAAAATGGACTTACCGCAGTACCCTGTGGTACTTTGTGGACAATAACAGTGTCATTTAAAACAATTATGTCCTTTAGACAAAGTAAAAGGAACCGATTGCACATACGTAGTGTCAAAAAATGCGATAACATACGGAAAATTATTGGGAAAGGTTGTTAAATGCATACATTGAATCAAGTTATAAGATCTGCTCTGGAATAAAGCTTTAACAGTTTAACTCATACACTGCCAGACGATGTGCAAAAATATGTCCATTCCAGTGCCAGGGTTTTTGTCATTGTTACTTGAATTCCAGGACCCACAGAATATTGAGTTTTAGGACTACATAAATATTCAGTGCAGCGTAATAAACCTCAGATTCTCTTAATTCATGAGGAAAAAATAGTTAATTCCTAAATTATATGGACCTGGAGTTATACGAGCTTGAAATGAGGGCGGCTGTTCAAAATACAATGCAATACATACATATTGGTTTGTATAGCGCTTTATCAACAGCTGAAACTTGGACAAAGCGCTAACATGAACAAAAGGGAAATGCTGCCCATTGTGGAAGGGAAAAACATTGCCAGAGGCCATGGCCAGTGCTGTATCGTTACCCAAACAAAACAAAAAAAAAAACACATTCGGGAATGGTACTCTATGTAATATTTTCAATTCCCGAATACATTCGTGAATGGCAGGGAATGAGTTAAAACCTTCTCAGACCTGCTCAATTTAAATAAAGAAACCTTTATAAACAAAACAGACAGCAAAAGATTCACCCATCCATCTTCATCCTCACAGACAAGAAAGCTTTATCGCATTCCTACACAACCGCACTTATATACTGTCTACTTCCGAAAACAAAGCATTGGCACAAAAAGAATAACCATAGCATGTCCTCAAAATTGCTAAGAACTCAATTCCAAAAACAGACTTAACACTGCAAGGAATAGAAGCCATTGAAGTTGTTTACTGTGTTATCCTTTTTTAATTAAGTGAGCCAGACACGGTCTTGGCCAGAAGAGAATGTGCTCGATTCAGCGGAACGTATACCTCGGCCGTGATGAATGAGCTGTCATCAGCCATTGTCGCTGAACCTCTGTCTCCTTGACACGGGGCCAGTTCCTCAACATCCGATCACTGCCTCAGACTTCTCATGGTCTTCGGGCTAAAGGTCACAACAATACTCGGTAAGGGAACAAAGCTAAATAGAAGATAAAGCCAGATTAGAATAACTAATAGAACTAATGCTTATCATAAATGCGATAACTGTGATATGATCACCATTTACTGTATTTACCGTACTATATGGTACACCGAAAATTTCCTCAAAAGCCGATGCATCTTATTTGTGGACCGTAATGTTTTCTTGGTCGTATTACCGACGCTCCTCTATTTACGAACGTTCGTGTTACGAACAACGGTACATACGAACATTTTTGTAGTAACATATGTAATAATAATAATCTCATTTCATTTTCCGTACCGCTTATTCCTCATTAGGGTCGCGGGGGTTGCTGGAGCCTATCTCAGCTGTCTTCGGGCACGAGGCGAGGGACACCCTGAATTGGTTGCCAGCCAATCGCAGGGCACACAAAGACATACAACAGTCACACGCACACCTAGGGACAATTTGGAGTGGTCAATCTGCCTGCCATGCATGTTTTTGGAGTGTTGGAGGAAACCGGAGGACCCGGAGAAAACCCACGCGGGTCCGGGGAGAACATGCAAACTCCACACAGGGAGGCCGGACCGGGACACGAACCGGCGACCTCTGCACTGTGAAGCCGGTGTGCTAACCACTCGACTACCGGGCCGCCCAATAATTCGTGACGTCACGTCAAGACGTCTTGCATTGCTGGAGAATCAAAACAATGGCTTCAGATTCGGAGAATATGCTTTCTTGTTACACATCCAGTTATAAATATGATTCAAATAGTTCTGAAGATGATATCATACATGTTTGCAATCGATTAAAGAATTTATTCCGGGCCATTTTGAGGGAACATTGGGGGGAAATGGATCGCCAAAAAAGAGGCAGAAAATGGCGACCGAGCTCCTGTGAGGAATTAATCAGCCCGTTTCCACAGGCTGATAAATTCCTTATATGGAGCTTGGTCGCCCTCTTCTGGCTCTTTTTGGTGCAACATGACGTTTTCAGACCAAACAAGCACAGCAAAATGCATTGATGTGATGGAAGGACTGCTATAATGTGTCCTTTTTTTCGGTCAGGGGCGTTCCTTCACGGACTCGTCACCAACTCAAAAACAAGACTTCCGGAATATTCAGAGTGAGTCTTAAAATTTAAAATATAGCTATATGCGGTGGAATCTTTGGAAAATACACTCAGCAGAAGTCATTTGAAGCCATTTTACAAATTATGGACACAACTTGTCCGGAGACGTCAGTTGTCGTTTAAAGATTGTTATATACACCTTCCACATACTTATATAAACCTTAAACATACATTCCATACAAAATATAGCACTGAAGCAACTTACGAACAAATTCACCTTACGAACGACCATTCGGAACGTATCTCGTTCGTAAGTTGGGGAGCGTCTGTATTTGAAATGTTCTGTAAAGCACTTTCTGACAGCTGTGAAAGGTCTCAATAAATAATGCGTATTGTATTGCTTTTAGCGTAGCTGAATCTCGTGGATGCATAACACAACCACATTCACTTTTGTAGCTTCTATTGCATGCGCCTTAAAATTAATTGCACATACAGTAAAGTCTCGTTATATCGATATTCAAGGGAGTCCGAAAAAATATAGATATAACCAGGACTATCGATATATCCGACCCTGTTTGCATGTAATTTTCTCCGTGCGTGCATAGAAATAGTATCGATATAACCGGGACTATCGATATATCCGATATCGATATAACGAGACTTTACTGTACATAAATTATATACATACTTTTGTGGTATTACTGTACTACTTAGCTGTAATAACCAAGGAGGGAGAAAGAAATGTGCAGAGGCAGGTATTGGCATTTTCGCAAATGCACTTAGTTTGGTGGAGTCAAATTAAAAGTTTTACGCCATTGTCAGCATAAACACAACAGACTTGATTCAACTCTAACTCAACCCGCCTTGATCCAGAGACTGCTTTCAAAACAAAACCATCACTGGCATGCAAAGTGCTGTGCTGGGAATATATATTAGTCATACAACAGCAAAGACTATGATATTAAATTAATATCATAAAAACACTACAGGGCAAAAAAACAATTCAGTCCCAATGCTGAGTCTCAGCCCCCCCAAAAATGAAATAAATAAATACATGTGCATACTGAAGCCTAGCTAGGCTGCATTTGAGCAGTAGATGGGGGGCACCCTGAACCAGTTGCTAGCCAAAGGCAGGTTAATAGCAACATTCAGTGTATTAGCTAACTATCTAGTTATTAGCTATGGAGCTATCTATTAGCTATCTACTGGCTGGCTAGTCAGCTTTCTATCTATTAACTTCCGGGTCGAGTGAACGCTAGCGCGTGTGGCTGTCGCTGCTCACCCACAGAAAAACTTATCCTGTGACTGTAAAGTGACCTTGATTTTTTTTGAAAGGCACTTATAAATGAAATGTATTATTATTATTATTATTATTATTATCAGAATCATCTTTATTGCCAAGTATGTAGAACACACAAGGAATTTGTTTCCGGTAGAACACGCAGGCACTAGTATTATTATTATCATTACCATTATTACTCGGATTATTATATGAGCAGGGATTGAACCCACAGCCCACTATGAGGTCGACATGTTAACGACTCTGCTAGCCATTTTGTCATTTTTCAGTTCAGTGTGTCCCACGCCTACTGCCCGAAGAGAGCTGGCATAGGCTCCAGCATGACCCTTGTGAGGATTAAGTGGATCAGAAGATGGATAGATAGGTTATGAAGTGAAACCTCAAAAGAATAATGGAAATCTGCCAGTATGACAGGTGACCTGGCAGGAACACCAACCACGTTCCGTCCAAAGGGAGTTTTGCCACATGAGATATTAAACGCCATTTCACCTGAATGTCAAAGTGAGAATGACAGCGCTATATTTCTTCTTTTATATAGAATTTAACAGACCTTTGTTGAGGTCCCATGATTATTGCAATGTCTCCGTTCATGTCTTACAGGAATTCATTGACTTTCTTATTCACGGTATTGTCAAAAGTTCCCAATCTATTGGGGGGAATCATAAATGTCATTGAATTGCATTCATGTCAGTCATGCCACTGAAAATGAAGTACATATTTCAAAGAGAAGAATTACAGTATCAGACATATTCGGAAGATATAGAGCAATTCTTGATTTTTAACTTTTTTAGTTACCTAACCTATATGAACATTCATCGAACACTTCATAAGTAAAAATAAATAAATACAACATTTTATATATATATATATATATATATATATATATAAATATAGTAAAGTCTCGTTATATCGATATTCAAGGGAGTCCGAAAAAATATCGATATAACCGGGACTATCGATATATCCGATATCGATATAACGAGACTTTACTGTATATATATATATATATATATATATATATGGGAGACGAACCCTCGTCTACCATATGCCAAACTATATATATATATATATATATATATATATATATATATATATATATATATATATATATATATATATATATATAGCGGCTGGATAGCTCATTTGATAAGGCATCAGTTTGGCATATGGGAGACGAGGGTTCGAATCCCACTTGTGGCAGAGAAAATGAGCACAAAAACATCATCCAATGTGGGTCCGTGGGCAAGACCCTTCACGCTAATGCCTACCTCATAAAACTGATGAGAGACAATAAATGGAATGACATGCCGGCTCAGACGTCGGCCGGCCAAACAAGGTCTGCGTCAGGTGCTGGGGAACCAGAGCACCCTGATGAAAAATGGGCTACTGGAACAAAGCGGAGATGGACGAGATGCGATAACATGGCTCTGTTGGAATGCTCCTACTCAAGCAACCCTAGTCAGAGGGGTTACATGCGGAGAATGGGGGCTGAATGGTTACTTCGAAACCTACAGTCACGGTTTACCACGAAACAACCACACACTGCAATTGCTATCACAACTTGAGATTGATGAGGTACAACACAAATTCCGAGGTGAAGGGTCCCAGGCTGCCAGAGGAAGAGGTTCAACCAGAGATTGAAGCCAATGGCAAGCCACTAACGCAAGTGTCCATCAAATGTGGCATATATCAAGGTGATGCACTCTCCCCACTGCTGTTCTGCATAGGACTGAACCCCCTCAGCCAGATAATCGCCAAGACAGGCCATGGATACCGCCTCAGAAATGGAGCTACGATCAGTCACCGCCTCTACATGGATGACATAAAGCTGAAGCATGAGCTTCCACAACATGGAAGCTCATGTCAGGCATCATTGCGGCTAAGATAAGTGGACACATGGATCAATACATGAGCAAAGCACAGAAAGGCATTAGTGGAGATACTAGAGGTGCCAAACATCAGCTGCTGGTTGACAGAACAGTCGCTCAAGACTGCAGGTCCCGACATACCAACCTGTGCACAGCCTGGATTGATTACAAGAAAGCATATGACTCGATGCCACACACATGGATCACTGAATGCTTGGAGTTGTATAAGGTCAACAGGACCCTGAGAGCCTTCGTTGCAACCTCGATGAGGATGTGGAAAACCACACGTGAAGCCAATGGCAAGCGACTAACGCAAGTGTCCATCAAATGTGGCATATATCAAGGTGATGCACTCTCCCCACTGCTGTTCTGCATAGGACTGAACCCCCTCAGCCAGATAATCGCCAAGACAGTGGTAGAGGACCCGAGCTAAAATGGGGGACAGACACCACCCATGGTGGGTGAGACGCGGATTTCGGATATATATATAATCCTCGCCTCACCCCTCATGGGTGGTGTCTGTCCGCCATTTTTTAGCTTGGGTCCCCAGAGGCCAGGAAGCTTGAGGGTTCTGCGCAGTATCCGTGCTGTTCCCAGCACTGCGCTTTTCTGGACGGAGATATCCGATGTTGTTCCCGGGATCTGTTACAACCACTCGTCGAGTTTGGGGGTCACTGCCCCGAGTGCTCCGACCACCACAGGCACGACTGTCACCTTTACCTTCCAGGCTCTCTCCAGCTCCTCTCTGAGCCCTTGGTATTTCTCGAGTTTCTCATGTTCCTTCTTTCTGATGTTTCCATCACTCGGGACCGCTACATCGACGACAACGGCTTTCCTTTCCCCTTTATCTATGGATTGGATTTGCCTTTATTAGTCTCGCAGTGGAGAAATTTACATTTCACAGCAGAAAAGTTATGAAAGAAATGAAAGTAGAAAAGCAAAACACAGGAGCTGCTGGAAAGGCAGCCACTCTCGCGGCGCCGTCTTGAAGTCAAAAGAAAAACTAAATAAATAACATGACAACACAAATCGTACAGCATGTAGCGTGTACTCAGAGTTCGCTGAGTGTGGCAGTGGGAAGGGGCAGGCTGGGCAGGGCTGGGAGGGAGTTGAGTCTCCGGACTGCCTGGTGGCAGAAACTGTCCTTGAGCCTGCTGGTCTTGGCTCGGAGACTCCGCAGTCTCCGACCCGATGGCAGCAGGCTGAAGAGGCTGTGGGAGGGGTGGGTGGGATCGCCAGCGATCCGGATGGCTCTGCGGGTGAGGCGGGTGTTGTAGATGTCCTGAAGGGGGGGGAGAGAGACACCGATGATCTTCTCAGCTGTCCTCACGATGCGCTGCAGAGTCTTACGGCAGGACACGGTGCAGGGGCCGTACCACACGGTGATACAGCTGGTCAGGATGCTCTCGATGGTACCGCGGTAGAAGGAGGTCGTGATGGGGGTCGGGGCTCCAACTCTTTTGAGCTTGCGGAGGAAGTACAGGCGCTGGTGGGATCTCTTGGCCATTGATGCCGTGTTGTGGCTCCAAGACACAGAGACATTCATTCTTAAGCACTTTCTGTACCCTCTTTGTTACGTAAAGCAGTTCCAGATGAAAGAGGAGAGGATCAAAGCGTCTCTTCACCAGTGGATCAGGGACATCATGGTGAAATGTGCACGTCGACTACAAGCTAAATGTTGAAAGCAAACATACTATGACCACGATGTCTGGTTGGTTGGCCATTACCATCCTGTCAGTCTGTATCTGGAAGTCCCACAGGATACTATACCAGCCACCTGGTTATGGCGCTCCATGTATGCTTTCCCTGCCACCCCACACACACACACACACACACACACACACACACACACACATATATATATACAGTAAAGTCTTGTTAGATCGATAGCGTTTATATTGATAATACTGCTTATTACGACACTATTTTCATTTCCCGTGCACATTTCTAGTCTTTCTATGCATAATTAGTTCCGTTTAGTACGATTTGTGGTTTTTACAATAATCCGGTTACTACGGTGCTCTTTTTCATCTCCCGCCGGCCATTTTGCTATGTTTATATCGATACAAAAGATACTTAAGGTGAATCGATATTTGCTTAGGGGTTTCTACACAGTACCACCATTATCGAAATCTGTATCGGTCGCGCCGTTGGTCGACTTGGTCATGTGACTTGGTTACGTGACCAGCTCCCGTGTGTTGCAGTGGAGCAGACGCCATATTGCTCCCGTCTTCAACCATAGCAAAACGAAATACAGTAAAGTCTCGTTATATCGATATCGGATATATCGATAGTCCCGGTTATATCGATACTATTTCTATGCACGCACTGAGAAAATTACATGCAAACAGGGTCGGATATATCGATAGTCCCGGTTATATCGATATTTTTTCGGACTCCCTTGAATATCGATATAACGAGACTTTACTGTAATTGTGACCTCGGAAGGAAATACAAGGCAATCGTGGCCGTTGAGGAGAATCCAACACAAAATTAAAGCTAAGTATGCCCCACAATGACGAGGATGAAGAACTGCATAAGGTTTTTTAGAAATGTTAAGCAAGATTGAATCGTTTGTGTTAAAGGGTGAAAATGGGAAGCAGAACAAGATTGTATTGCCCCCCCCTCTTTAATGCAGTTCGGCGCAGGACGGATATATCGACAGTACGGTTATATCGACATTTGATATAATGATACTTATAATAATATATAATGAGACTTTACTGTATATATATATATATATATATATATATGTACTGATCTTTACAGGCTGGCGAGACAGAGAGACCAATATAGTAAGGACCTGCAGCAGGTTCGGGTGATTAAGGACAGAGATGACAATGTATTAACAGGTGCCAGTAGTGTGATGGCAAGATGGAAAGAGTACTTTGAAGAATTGCTGAATGAGGAAAATGAGAAGGAACAAAGAGTAGAAGACGTGACTGTTGTGGACCAAGACGTAGCAAGCATTAGCAAGGATGAAATGAGGAGGGCCCTGAAGAGGATGAAGGGGGCAAAGGCACTCGGGCATGATAATTTACGAATCGAGGTATGGAAGTGTCTTGGAGAGGTGGCGTTCCTGACTGGGTTATTCAACAAGATCTTAGATGGTGAACAGATGCCTGAAGAATGGAGACGAAGTGTACTTGTGCCCATTTTTAAGAACAAAGGAGATGTGCAGAGTTGTACTAATGACAGAGGAATAAAGTTGATGAGCCATACAATGAAACTCTGGGAAAGAGTAGTTGAAGCTAGACTAAGAGCAGAAGTGAACATTCGTGCGCAGCAGTATGGCTTCATGCCAAAAAAAGAGTACGACAGATGCAATGTTTGCTTTAAGAATGCTGATAGAGAAGTACAGAGAAGGTCAGAAGGAATTGCATCTGGAGAAAGCGTATGACAGGGTGCCCAGAGAAGAGCTGTGACTAAGAGCAGAAGTGAACATTTGTGAGCAACAGTATGGTGGAGAAACTAGAGATGTGGAGATATGCCCTGGAAAGGAGAGGAATGAAGATCAGTCGCAGCAAGACGGAATATATGTGTGTGAATGAGAGGGATCCAAGTGCAAGAGTGATGCTACAGGGAGAAGAGATAAAGAAGGTGGAGGATTTTAAGTACTTGGGGTCAACTGTCCAGAGCAATGGAGAGTGTGGAAAAGAGGTGAAGAAGCGTGTCCAGGCAGGCTGGAGCGGCTGGAGAAAAATGTCAGGTGTGATGTGTGATAGAAGGGTTTCAGCTAAGACGAAAGGAAAAGTGTATAAAACAGTGGTGAGACCAGCCATGATGTTTGGACTGGAGACAGTGCCACTGAAGAAAAGACAGGAAGCAGAGCTGGAGGTAGCAGAGCTGAAGATGTTGAGGTTTTCTTTGGGAGTGACCAGGTTGGATAGGAT
This sequence comes from Hippocampus bargibanti, assembly GCF_051943395.1. Lineage (NCBI taxonomy): Eukaryota > Metazoa > Chordata > Actinopteri > Syngnathiformes > Syngnathidae > Hippocampus > Hippocampus bargibanti. The sequence continues at coordinate 2,451,862 of NC_142748.1, read as the reverse complement.
CAGGAATGAGTACATTAGATGGACAACTCATATTCGAGGCTTTTGAGAGAAAGTCAGAGAGGCCAGACTGAGATGGTTTGGACATGTCCAGAGGAGAGAGATCGACTATCTCGGTAGAAGGATGCTGAGCCTTGAACTGCCAGGCAGGAGACCGAGAGGAAGACCGAAGAGGAGGTTTATGGATGTGGTCAAAGAGGACATGAAGGTAGCGGGTGTGAGAGAAGAGGATGGGACAAAACCGGGATAGATGGAGGACATTGATTCGCTGTGGCGACCCTCGAGGGGAAAAGCCGAAAGGAAAAGCAGATATATACAGTAAAGTCTCGTTATATCGATTGTACTGCTTATTACGATACTATTTTTATGAACGCAAGGAGAAAATATACATGCCGCAGGATCGGATATATCGATAGTCCGGTTATATCGATAAAACGAGACTTTACTGTATATATATATATATATATATATATATACAGTACGTATCTATCTATCAATGTTTTTTTATGAAAAAAATGTTTAATAATAAAAAATATGTATAACAAATTCAAAATATTAAAAATACATGTATTAAAAACTAAATAAATCATATTTCAAGCGATTTTTGGATAAGTATACTTTTTTTTTAAATTCATTCACTGCCAGACATGTGCAAAAATGTGTCCACTCCAGTGCCAGGGTTTTTGTCATTGTCACTTTAATTCCAGGATCCACAGAATATTGAGTTTTAGAACTACATAAACGTTCAATAGAGCGTTAGAAACCTTACACTCTCTTGTTTCATTAGAAAACAGTTAATTCCTAAGTTGGGTCTGGAGTTATTTGATCTTGAAATGGGGGCCGCTGTACAAAATACAATACATACATTCAGAATTGTTTTTGCTCTGCGTCACATTTTCAATTCTCGAATAAATTCGTGAATGGCAGTGAATGAGTTAATTGTATGATGTACAATCATAAATAGTCACATGTAAAATGAACTAGATTTCCCACAGCACTGATTGGACAAGCAATGTCATGTGATCATCTGCAGCCAGTGATGGTCAAGCAGGCGTGTTATACCAAATTAACATATTGAATGATATACGTATAACATTGAATGTTCAATGGTGTGGTACTTTAAACTGGTTTCAATGTAATGCTTTTTATATGAAAACATTAAAATTGAGTTAAAGATTAACGTTTGTGATTGGCAAGTAACCGGTTCAGGGTGTCCCCCGGCCTACTACCTGAAAATGGCTTCACTCGGCTCCAGCATCCCCCGCACACTTGTGAGGGGAATGATGGATGGTTGGCTGGGTTAACGTGTTCAGGCCTTCAATCCCGATTCCAATTTCTCTACCACCGCAGTGTGACCCTTCTTGCAAGGGTTACAGAAGTGTCAGGCTGGTGCTTGGCATCTTTAATTATTTTCGGGGCTTAAGTATTGATTGACTGAGGTCATCTTCCCAGTTTGCTACTCTTAGTCATCAACTTTTTTCCAGTTTCGTGTGATATGTAGCTCACTAGAGCCCAGTTATGAAATGTCGGCTACGTTCAAACAGACTTCAAGGGTGCTTTGATGGGATGTGACTTGTGTTACTATTTAAAGGACAACCGACGCCCCCGGACAAGTTGTGTCCATAATTTGTAAAATGACTTCAAATGACTTCTACTGAGCACATTTTACAAAGATTCCACGGCATATCGCTATATTTTACGTTTTAAGATTCGGGCTGACTATTCAGGAAGTCTTGTTTTCGAGTTAATGACAATTCTTGACGTGACGTCACATCTGGAACACCATTTTGGGTACTTTGTTTAGTCTGAAAACTTCGTGTTGATCCATGTTGATGGCGAAATTAGAAGGAAAGCACATAAATAACGCGATGGCGAATCGTTGTGTGTTGCACCAAGACTACTATTTGATACTAGTTGACACAAATTCCCAGCAGACAAATCAGCCCATTTCCAACGGAGCTTGGGCGCCATATTGTGCATTTTCTGGGACGCTACATTGGAGTCCTGACGGCTCAAATCGATACGGGAGGACTTCTTTAATCGATTGCAAACATTTATGCTTTCCTCTTCAGATCTATTTGAATCATATTCATAACTGGATGAATAACAAGAAAGCATCTTCTCCTAATCTGAAGACAGCGATCGTTTTGATTCTAAAGCAAGGCAAGACTTCCTGGTGTGACCTTCTGAAACTCGGCATCTGCGGGGTCATTTTGAAGTAGTTTTGGGACACTTTAACTCATTTTTATTGTTTTTGCATTCGATTAAAAATATCAGCGTGCTTTTTTCGGGTATTTTAGATGCTATAAAAGTTTTTCTGATGGTGTCGGTTGTCATTTAACCAATATACCGTATTTTAAACAGAGGTCATCACTGAGCACATTTTTTAAAAGCCCGTGTCAACCCATTTTAGAATACTTTTCATTTATTCAGCATGTCACAAATGGCCACCGTCCCTTCCAGTGTCATATGAAACACTAAATAACATAGTTCCCCAAGTCCAGTCGCCATATGAAGCCACTTTTTATCCAACCGGAATCTAAAACGGAAAAGGTTGACCTTGTTACTCCCAGCGTGGTGTACGTGAAAAATATTTTGATCAAGAACTTTTAAACATCAGGCTTATAGGTACATATAAAATCTTGTTACACTCAATCTCATAAATAACAACCACAATTTCAGGCTGTTCTTCAATATTTGTCCTCGCTCCCAAAATACTTTTTGCCACTTCCTTCTCTTGGAATTGAGTCGGAATGACCGAATCCTCAATACTATATATGCAATACTGTATTCCCTATAACCCCAGTGAAGCAGGTTTGTTGTTCAGCAGTGATGAGATTATATTTAACAACCACCATAACAATGGAGAATGATGGACATATTATGACTCACTGTGGTGGATTCGGCATAAAATTGTAATATTGCCTTTTTTTTACCATCCAAGGGAATTACTGGGAAAATGCGAGTTTTAGAATGCAATAAAATATGACAGAGTGCCGATCATACATGTCATTCTTTTCCATCGTCAGTATTAATCAACAACTGTTATTTTTTTTTCAACTGTTTTATAGAGGAACATAAGTGAAATATGCATAGTTTAATATTTCTTGTCATTCTTTTGTTTTTACCTTATACTCCATCTGTAAACGCGGGATTGTGTCACAATTTGCAAAGTACACAATTGTGACAGGAGTAGCAGGGTGTATTTGACAAATTGTGTTAAATAATAGTCAGCAAGAACAAAATCTCGAACAACAAAGTCATAAAAACAAAAAGTCCAAAGTAAAAAACAAAACCATGTGTCAAACATGACAAGTCGAAACAAATCCGACAGGGTGAAGCAAACAATGACCTGACACTAAATGGTCATGCCGGGAGTCCTTTTAACTGCTACTGATTAAAACGACCAAATAAGAAAAATGATGTTTTTTAAATTTGATTGGACTTTTTTGCTGTTTAATTTTGCTTTGGTAAAGTGACTATATTATGTTCTAAAATACTATATTTATATATATTATTATTTATTTTTATTATTATAATTTATTTTATTTATTTAATTATTTCAAAAATGTTTTTTTTTCTTTTTATTGAAAAAGAACAAATGTTTCACAGGTCAGTATTTTGTGACATATTCTGAACGTGAAATTTTGTATTGAAGTTGCGTTCGTGAACTCAGACTGTGTTATAAACAAGTTCAACTCAAACTGAAAGGCTCATTCTTCATTCCTCAATGCAAGCGTTCAGTCATGAAAGACAGGCAATGCTCCAGAATCATCAGAACATCAGCCCGTAAAGTCCAACCTTCGAAATAAAAGTATTGATGTATTGCACCACACAAAAATAAAACGTTCAGTCCAACTTTATCACAATGTCAGCACAAATTGAATATGACATAGACCGGAGTTGCTTCATTCCTGCATAAAGGTGTAACTCATGAGGATCTTCCATCTGGCATAGCGCACATTGCTCAGACGACACGATCTGCATAATGAGACAAAAATCCAGGCATTTCTGATGCCACGTTTGGAGGGCATACATCCCTCCCAGAATGACAACGAGGGACTATTGTCGAGCCACAGCTGGACGTGACAGAAAAAAGATGAATGGGGCCCAGAGAGGGGTAACTCAAACCCTTCCAGCACACCTGCTCACACCTGTGCTCCGATTTTACTGGTCCTCTTCCATGAATCCCAATGAGGGAGAGAAATGTGAAAGTGTCATGTGGAGTTGCAAACTTTGGTGATTGGAAAACTCTACTTGTTATTTATTTATGTATTTATATAAGTATGTATTTATTTATGTATGTATTTATTTGTGGATGTGTGTATGTGGGTATTTATTTAGCTAGTTATCTAGTTAGGTACTTCGCTATGTAGCTAGTTAGCTATCTCGTTAGCTACTTCACTATGTAGCTAGTTAGCGATCTCGCTAGCTAATTCATCAGTTAGCTAGTTCGCTAGTTAACCATTTATCTAGTTAGCTAGTAACCTATAGTTAGCTAGTTTGGTAGATTAACTAGTCAGGAGGAAGCAAAAAGAAAATAAATGGTGTCTGTTTCATCGGCACAAGTCGATGAAGTGCGAACGGATGTTTCGATCTTCAGATTTTTAATCGTTAACTCTGGATCTTTGTTGCACTTGGAGATTGTTTTGTGATGACGATTTACAAAAGAACTGGACTCAATGCTAAAATTGATACACAATGGAGATTGACGTGGCCTGAAAATAGGTTATAATTATTTCTTAATGCCACAACACTTGTTGCAATAAGACAAAGCTATGGCCTGACATGATAAAAATGATGGATTTGCAAATATTATGGTGCACGCTTTTGGTACAGCGTATCATCATCAAACATGCTTCTTGAAAGAGAACAATCTATTAACAAGCTGTTGTGACCTACTTTTAGCGCTGAAGTTGTTGAACTTGTTGGTTTTCACAGAGTGATGTAAAAAAGAAGAGAGAGAGAGAGAGAGAGAGAGAGATGAGTGAAGTGATAAAAGTAGGAAGACTCATTTGGAAAATCTCACAAAAAAATAGATACAGTGATACCTCGGTTTACGACTCCCTTGGCTTACGAACTTTTCGGTTTACAGACGTTAAATTTATGAAAATTTTACCTTGGCATACAAACTTTTTTCGGGATACACACGGAGCTGCCTCACTGAGTGATCCGTCGTTGGCGAACGTGCCCGTTCTTCTAACAACAAAATGGCAGCTGACTGTTTTTATTCCTCTATTCCCCGCCCCCAGTCTAAGGTTAAAGCCACATCATTGGTCAAGAACGCAGCAGTGAAGGGGGGGGGGGGGGTTCACAGATAGAGAGAAAGTGAAGCCGTTCTCCAAAAAGAAAATGGCTGCCAACTTTTTTTGTCCTCTATTCCTCGCTCCCAGTCTTCGGTTAAAGCCACGTGATTGGTCAAGAACGCAGCAGTGAGGAGAGGTGGTTTAAACATTAAAGAGACAGGCAGACGACAGTGAGAGAGTTTCAACTTTGATAGTTCAAAGGCAATGTGTTTGACTGCAAGGTTAAAATATCCCATCAATCAGGCTCCACAAACAACCCACACAAGCCATCTGTACACTTGATGCAAAAAGCTATCAACCCAGCTAAACAGAACACAATTGATGAGGAAATAGATAAAATTATCACAGAGAAAGCACCTACAAGGAATCATTCCGCAAGCTGCCCAAAGAAGAAGGTTATGTTCCTCGTCAAGTGCTGAGGACACCGGCCACTCCATTCCATCAAGCCATCAACGACCATCACAAAGGTAAATAAAACGAGTTTATTATATAGTACAGTTTATTTCTTTAATTATAATACCATAGCACATTTATTATACATAAAATAAGGTATATGTTGTGTAGCTTTAAGGCTTAGAAAATTAGAAAGTAGAAAAGTATATTTTATGGGGACCTGGGAACGGATTATTCTCATTTTAATGGTTTCCTAGGGGAAATTAATTTTTGGGATACACACTTTTCGCCTTACACACTCTGTCTGGGACGTTCAGACGTTAGTCTTTTCTTCCTTTACCCCACCCCACACTCCCATGGTAACATATCTCCTGCATCCCATTCTTTAGCCAAAGTATTTTCTTCCCTATCAGTGCTCTGCAAAAAAAAAAAAAAAAAACGGTCTAATTAAAGCGTTTGTACCGCAGGAGTCTTCTATTCAGTGATAACCCCAGCGCTACACGCTATCTAGGTCAGGGCGGCGTGGAACCCGAGGTTAAAACGCACACACTGGATGCTTTCGGGATGTATGATCATATTTGTAATTCCCAAGATCGTTTTGCCTTCGCTTCATACCGTGGTGGACGGGCGGGCGCATGCCATGTGGCGAAAAAAAAATAAAAAATTCACTTGCATGTGGAATGTTTAACAAAACATGCGGCTCAGCGTAATTCTCCGGGGCGGCATGCTGCATTCAAGCTCCTCCAAATTTGAAGGGATTTAAATAAAGAATGATGTCTATCAATGAGTAAAAGTTTAAGGAGTGCATAGCCAATGCATTTTTTAAGGCCATGTGCGCGTTGGTGCTTCCATTCCCATCCCTTTCCTTGCGCAGGCGTGAAAAATGGGTGATTTAAGGATATCCGGCAGGAAGCTTGCCAATTTACTCTGGGCTTGATGTAGTTTTGCCTGCCAAATCTTACACTGCCACCATAATGAACTACGCCAATTCCAAACACAGCAAAATATGCTTGACTTCACCCCCATCAAGAGTAAGGAAACCCACAATGGCAGGTTTGTTCTCTATTCAAACAGCAACGCTTATTAAATATAAATTAAATTCTCAATTTTGCAAACCCAATTAAACTTCTTAATCTATGATATGTGATCTTCAGGTGTAATAGAACCCTGTGGAACAACATACAACATTGGGCTAGAGCGGGATAAACCAGAGTATAGTGATACCTCAGTTTACAAACGCTTTAATATAATAATATATAATCTTGGCATACGAACTAGTTTTCTGCGGATGAACCAAACCACACAGCGCCACGGTGGCTGGCGGACTAGTTTCTGGCGGATGAACACGAAACCACATGCTTCGAACACCCCCTTCCTTTGAGTGCAGACGTGGTTTGTTATTGAGTGGAATACTTTTGCGATTACGGGACAAAAAAAGACCCAACAACAGGCTAGTGTTAAACCGAAGAGGACACAAAAGAAAATTATAGTCGAGCAGAAGAAGGAGATATTCTAAAAACACGAACGAAGTGTGCGTTTGTGTGACTTAGCGTCCCAGTACCAGTATGCTAAGTTGACCATTGCTACGTGTGGCTAAGGGTGTTCCTGTGTCGTCTAAGCAATGGTCTCAGGCAATAGAAGAGATTAAAAAACTTCTGTTGATTTGGATTAACGAAAAGCAGCTAGCAGGGGACATTGTGAGTGAGGGTATTGACGGCGAGAAAACACGACAAGTTCACTCGGATATCATCAAGAGGCAACGACATCAACAACCATCGTAAATAAAATGACTTTATTATACAATACTGGTTATTTCTTTCTTCTTCGATATCGGCTGCCAATATGGGCAATTGTTAAATTAAAAATAGCACTAACGGTAATAAAACAACTTTAAAAACGACAATAAAGGTAAATAAAACGACTATTATACAGTTGTTTCTTTCTTTAATTACAATAAAATAGCACATTTATTATACATAAAATAAGGTACATTTTGTGTAGTTTTAAGGCTTATTTAGTGGAAAATTATGTTTTATGGAGACCTGGGAACGGATTATTATAATTTTTAATGGTTTCTTATGGGAAATAAATGTTTGGCAGAAGAAATTTTCGCCTTACACACACTTTCTGGGAACCAATTAAGTTCGGAAGCTTGGGTATCAATGTACGAAATCTAATTTTGTGGTCAGCTATTTACAATGACATAGTCAGATCCTCCAAAATAAGACAACTCAAACAGGGCTGACTCTGTGCTTAATATGTCACTGAAAACCCTTCATGGTGTAACGTTCATCCAAGATTTCAACTAAGCTTGCATCATTTTTCATAGTTTTTTTTCCAGATGAAAGTCAGCTTGGAAATGGGTCTAAAACTCGAAATACTGTTATCAGAAGCCTTCTCCATGGAAATTAATCTCGGCTTTATGCGATTCACACGATATGCAGCAGCGTTTCAATCAGCAATTTTCCGATCCGGTACCAACGTCCTGCCTCTCTGACATATGATTCACGTTCAGAGCTCTGGGAATGGTGTCAGGCTTGTTGCACGGTGCCAAAATTAAGATGGACTGAGATGGGGGTTTTGGGGTCATGCAAGCTTCATCACATTTTATCATTATTAGCTTAAGTAGAGGGATTCTCACAGTGAGAATAATTTAAAAATCCGGTGTGCTACATAAAAAAACAACAACAAACTTGTGTTTTGATTCATAATTTAGCATTAAAAATACATTTGGTGACACAAAGCAATTTCTGATTAAAATCTTATCCAGTGTAAAAAAAGATGTGTGCTATAGTAAGATAAGGAATAACATTTTCATAACTCACTGTGAGGATGTCCATTGACGTCACTGCTCATTGTTCTTTTGTGTCTTTCCCCTGCAGATTTCAAATCTATCGCTACATCAGAAAGAAGTCTGTTACTGGCTTGCTATCCTTTAAAGTCCACAAAATCAATAGCTCCTATGGAGATGTCATTGAAATGTTCAAACTCGGTTTGAATCTTGGTCTTTTTGGTTAAAAATAATGATGTACACGTTCAAATAGACTTTTAGGTTTTTCGCCTGTGCAAAATAAAAAGTAACATACCCGTATTTTCTTTTTACAGCAGTATGAGTGGACGTCCGAGTTTGAAAACACACTAGGACAGGACAAAGGAAGACAAGAACCATTTCAACACAAGGAAGAAAGCAGGTGGAAACAATCAGGGCCTGGATGACAATCGAAAGGACACAGGTGAAAAGATAAGAGTCCCCAAACGAGAGAAGACTCATTCTTTCAAAATAAAACAAGGCAGCGACTGGACAAACACACGTGTTTGGCGGTGTGACAAATACAGACGGTCCCTACCTTACGAACGAGATACATTCCGAGCGGTCGTTCATAAGGTGAATTTGTTGGTAAGTTGCTTCAGTGCTATATTTTGTATGGAGTGTATGTTTAAGTTAAACACTGAACGGGGAAGTATAAAACACAGACGCTCTATCAGTCGTAAAATAAATTCGCACCTACTGTGTAGCCAAAATGGAACTGTATAGTGCCACTTAGCAGTTTTTTTTTTGACGACGATACTAGTGCAGCGTGTTCTACCGGAAACAAACTCCTTGTGTGTTCTACATACTTGGCAATAAAGATGATTCTGATTCTGATTCTGATTCTGGAGTACGATGACATATATCCTTGGGCAGGGGTGCTCATACTTTTTCAGCATACGAGCTACTTATAAAAACAACCAAGTCAAAATGATCTACCCACTACAAAAATGCAAAACATAATTATTTTTAAATGTATTAAGGATTCTTTGTAGTATTTACAATGTATGTTGATGTACCTTACATAACTGAATAAGCCAATATTGCACAACACACATAACTACGTACACATAACATAATAAATAACTATTAACATTTTTTTGTAATTACCTGAGTTTACTTTGATGACTTGCACTGAATTGAATCCGCCAGGGATGCATAGTCCGGACGGTAGATGCTGACAGCCAGCCTCAAGCACATTTCCAAATGTTCATCAGTCATGGTGGAACGGTATTTGGACTTAATGATCTTAATGTAGGAAAAGGCTGACTCACATAAATAAGTGGAGCCGAATAATACAGTCAAGGAGGTAGCACATTTCCTCATGTTGAGCACTTTAGCGCATAACGCTTGTTGGTGGATTATGCAATGGTAATTCAAGAAGTCTGCCTGCACTTGGCAATGCGCATTTTGAAAATGACATCGTGAAAAAAAGTCCACTTCCCATTCCGTATGAAAGTAATATGTTTTTGCCTTCTTACTTGGTCCAGCTTTCTCACTCATTTTGATCACCATATGTTTCAGCATGGTCTTAAAATCTGAGGTAATTCGCAGACTAGTTTGTAAATTTTGCTGCGCTTAGCGCCGTTGTTTACGCATGCGCGGCGACCTAAAGGTCAAAATTTAGTTGTCATCTGAATGGCTGCCCTGTATGTCAATCAAGTGACGGGACGTTTGATAGGCTGACAAATGTTTTTTTTTTTTTTACTGTCACACTGCGATCGACCAGTATTACCTCCGCGATCGACCAGTAGATTGCGATCGACGTAATGCGCACCCCTGTCCTTGGGTCTTCAGTAAGGCAGTACTGAAGCTGCTGGCACGCAATGAGTGTACAGGATGGAGGAGTAGGGTGTAATTTAAAAAAATCATCAGGAACAAAATCTCAAACAACAAAGTCATCAGAACAAAAAGGTCCAAAGTAGCAAACAAAAACATGAATAAAACATGACAAGACGAAACAAACCTGACAGGGTGAAACAATCACACGACAATGAATGGCCGTGCCGGGAGTCCTTTAAACTGCCATTGATTAAAACAACCAACACCTGTGCAACTATAGGCGGGGCCCTATAGTGCCACCTGTTGTTCTCAAACTGAAACCTAACATTGTCTTTGTATTTGTATTAGTACACTTTTACAGACTTGTGAGTATTGAGTCTGATTATATAAGCTCCAATGTATTTGCCAGTCAAAATATTTGTACCTCATGTTGGCAGCTCCAGTCTCCGTACTATCACAATATTAACTCATTCACTGCAATTGCCGAATTAATTCGGGAATTAAAAATATGACGTAGAGCGTCATTCCCGAATTTGTCCGGGTTTTGTTTTTTCATGTTTGAGTGCAGATAAAGCGCTGGTCATGGCCTCTGGCAATGTTTTTTGTTTCCCACAAGGTGGCAGCATTTCCATGTTAGCGCTTTATTTCAACTTCAGCTGTTGTTAAAGCGCTATAGAAATCAATATTTATAGATTGTATTATATTTTATACATCTGCCCCCATTTCAAGTTCACATAACTCCAGACCCATATAATTTAGGAATTAACTCTTATTTGTTTTAATGAAAGAAGAGGGTCTAATGTTTCTAATGCTGTATTGAATGTTTATGTAGTTCTAAAAATCAATATTCTGTGGGTCCAGGAATTCAAGTGACAGTGACAAAAAAAAACTAGCACTGGAGTGGACACATTTTTGCACATGTCTGGCAGTGAATGAGTTAAGGAGAATTGTAATTCGATTACTTTTCAAAATTATCTTTACCTGTGTGTCATATTTGTGCAGATAATGCCAAAGCACAGGTTACGGCTTATTTTTGAAGCATCATGCCAAACGCCAAAAGCGAGTAAAATAAATAATCAATGCAATCCTTGTATAGCCCTGGCGAATTGCCACTTAGACTTTTTGTTTATGCGACGGAAGTGCATTCTTGTTTTTATGATCCATCGTTCATGACGCCGCACTTTTCATTCTCGGTGAGATGATCAGCAGGCGGAATATCTCCAATAGCTTTAAAAAATATCATGATTCAATTTGACTAGGGGAGAAAGTATTTATTTATTTGGTGGCTTTGTGTGTATTTGCATCCATTTATGGTTGTGCGGTTGGGGTAGAGTGACAAAGGACATTGGGCAGACTTGTGTGAAATATTTAAAGGACAACCGACGTCTCCGGACAAGTTGTGTCCATAATTTGTAAAATGGTTTCAAATGACTTCTACTGAGCGTATTTTAAAAAGATTCCACCGCATAGGGTCTATTTTACGTTTTAAGACTCACGCTGAATATTCAGGAAGTCTTGTTTTTGAGTTGGTGACGAGTCCGTACGTGACGTCACTAAAGGAACACCCCCTGACCGAAAACATTGTACACATTGTAGCAGTTCTTCCATCAAGTCAATGTATTTTGCTGTATTGTTTGGTCTGAAAACCTTATGTTGCACCCAAAAGCCGCCAGAAGAGGGTGTCCAAGCTCCATATAAGGAATTTATCAGCCTGTGGAAACGGATGTGGCCACAGTAGGTCGCCATTTTGTGCCTCTTTTCTGGTGATCGTTTTTCCCCAATGTTGCCTCAAAATGGCATGGAATAAATTATTTAATCAGTTGCAAACATGTATGCTTTCCTCTTCAGAACTATTTGATTCATATTCATAAATGGAGGTGTAACAAGAAATCATATTCTCAGAATCTGAAGCCATTGTTTTGATTCTCAAGCCAGGCAAGACGTCTTGGCGTGACATTGCAAACTGAGGGCGGGACTTTCTGAAAATGCCCAACTTGCAGCTCAATTTTTTGCAGATTTTGGACACGTTAAGTCATTTTTATTGGTGTTTTGCATTTGAATAAAAATATCATACTGTGTGTTTTGGCTATTTTAGATGCTATAAAACGTTTTTCTGATGTCAGTTAAGAAACAAAAAAGTGACGTCGGTTGTCCTTTAATGCAAAATTATGCTCTCAAGGGGGAATAAATTCATTGAATTGGACCATACCATGTTTGTGTGTGAATGTATGAAGAAGAGAGTGTCTGATGGGTAAATGGACAGACACACATTATATGCAATAAATAGACTTTTACTTTCATATAGCTTTTGCACAAGCCAGTCAATTATGCAACAGTTGGTTTATAATAATAATAATCCATTTAATTTCTAAACACCTTTCAAAACTGTCAAGGTCACTTTACAGTAACAGGAGTTTTTTTAAGTTTTTTTCTGGGTGAGCAGCGGCAGCCACATGCGCCAGCGTTCACTAGACCTGGAAGTAAATAGATAGAAAGCCAGCTAGCCAGCTTGTAAATATCTAATAGCCAACGGATGGCTAGCTAGACAGCTACCCACCTATACAGCTTTATTGCTAATAGAAAGCTAAATATAGAGAAAGCTAGCCAACCAGCTAGTAGATAGTAGATAGCTAATAGATAGCCAACATCACTAGTGTCACGGTTTGCGAGGTGGTGATGGCGGGTGCGGATCCCAAAAAGCAGGCAGGAGGGAGCAGGAGGTTGTTTGACAAATTGTATTAAAATAAAGTTCAGCTGAACAAAATGTAAAATATCAAAATGATCTGAACAGGAAAAAAAAAGTATCAAAACAAAACCAAGTGTAAAAGTCCGCCAAGGTTAAACAAACACATGCACAGCATGCAATTGCAGACAAAGCATGCAACAAACATGCAGCAAACAATGAACCGACACCGGATGGTCGTGCCGGGTGTCCTTTTAAGTGTCAATGATTAAACCGACCAGCACCTGCGAGGCTGCAGGCAGGGCCGACAGCGCCCCCTGTTGGTCGCCAACTAGATCATGACAACATGCTAGATAGCTACCCACCTAGATAGCTATATAGCTAATAGAAAGCTAATTAGACCTTCAAGTCCCATTTCAAAACCCACCTATTTAAAATTGCATTTTCTGTGTAGGTCTCTCTCTTGTTTCCATTTATAATTGTATTTTATTTATTGCATTATTTTTGTGATTGTGTTTTATTTATTATAGTACCTATGCTTGTCTGTGACTGTAAAGTGTCCTTGAGAGCTTTGTAAGGCACTTAAAATGTAATGTATTATTATTATTATTATTATATTATTATTATTAGAGAGAAAGCTAGCCAGCCAGCCAGTAGTTAGCTAATAAATAGCTAACTAGATAGCTACCAACTTAGATAGCTATATAGCTAATAGAAAGCTAACTAGAAAGAAAGCAAGCCAGCCTAAATAGCTAATAGATAGCCAACGGATAACTAGCTAGATAGCTTACGACCTAGATAGATAGCTATGAATGTCTATACTTTAGTTTAGTTTTGTACATTTTTTAACTCAAATACAGACACAAAAAAACTATTTTTGAAATGGTAATTCCATTTCAATACATGTCCTCACAATCATGACAATAGAAGAAGGTGTGTTGTTCAACCCAAAACAATCCCAAAATGAATCCAGGTGCATTTCTTTCAATCAGTTCCAGCATTTGCAATTCAATTGAATCCATTATTTTCACCTGCATCGTAATCCCCAAAGGGAACGTGCGCCACGGTCTTTGTAAGTGAATTATCCAAGAAGCGACTAGTAGCGAGACTAATACGGTATCGTGGCCCCGGCAATCCGGTTACCCTTTTCCTATTAACTTCATCATACATCTTATTCCAGCGAGTGAACCATAACTAAAAGGTTATTGACCATCTGTGTCTATTCTATTGGCTGATACCCCGAGAAAGCAAGTACTGCGTAATGTGGAGTGCTTAAATTGACACACTGTCCTTTGACGAAAGAAGAAAAAAATAATATCGAAAGCCAAATAGTAATAAGCAACGCGGCTAACATATTTATCAATGCTATCAGCCTTTGGAAGCCTCCTACATTTTTATTTTTATTTTTATTTTTATTTGTATTTGTATTTGTATTTTTTTACTTTTATGTATTTTTATGTATTTTATATACAGTAAAGTCTCGTTATATCGATATTCAAGGGAGTCCGACAAAATATCGATATAACCGGGACTATCGATATATCCGACCCTGTTTGCATGTAATTTTCTCTGTGCGTGCATAGAAATAGTATCGATATAACCGGGACTATCGATATATCTGATATCGATATAATGAGACTTTACTGTATATTTTTATTCATTTATTCATTTCCAATGAATATTTGCCCTTCAACTTGACACTCTTTTGCCCTTTAAAGTCATTCACTGCCAGATGATGTGCAAAAATGTGTCCAGTGCCAGGGTTTTTGTCATTTTCAATCAAATTCCAGTTTCACGACTACAGAAACCTCCAATTCAGCGTCAGACTGTCTTCTTTTATCAGAAAAAAAAAAAAAAATCATTCCTAAATTGTATTGGTCTGGAGTTATCTGAGCTTGAAATGGGGGCAGATGTACAAAATATAATACATGACCGCTATATTATTATTATTATTTCATAAATGTTGATTTATGTAGCGCGTCAACATCAGCAGAATCTGTAACAAAGCGCTATATGGACAAAAGGCAAATGATGCCCCCTCATGGAAGGGAAAACCATAGCCGGAGGTCTGACCAGCACTTTTTTTGAAAAAAAAAAAAAAAAAAACAAAACCGAAACAAATTCGGGAATGGCATTCCATGTCATGCTTTTAAATTTCCGAATAAATTCATGAATGGCAGTGAATTAATTAATATGATTAGCATCTCTTATAAGGTTAGACAACTTTTATATCGCTGACTGACATTTAGCTTGTAATAACTTCATCATAGCTTGTCCCACAAGAAACACCAGTGCGCCATTTATATCCCGTTTGTATCTTCCCAAGATGGTGATTCTCTCCCAGTTGATCTTTTGCCAGCGTATATTTTTGGTCCAAACTTTCACTCTCTGGAAAAAAACACCTGCTAGATCCATCTGCCTTTGGCGAAAAAAACAAAAAACAAAATTGACTCTGTCACAGTATAGCTAGCTATAGGAGAGGAGATATTTTCCTCCTCTCGGTCCCCATGATTCTTCTTCCTTGAGACCCCTCATCTTCTGTGTAATTGGCGAGTGTGCACTTGCCACCTGAGACCCACGATAACATTCCGAAAAACAAGAGTTACTGATGAGATTATTCACACCAACATCTTGTTTTCAAAGTAGGTCACCTAATCTTATCATGCAATGGCTACAATCAAAATTTGTATGAATTGTCATGTCTCAAATCAGTTTGTATGTTTACTGTACAGTTCATATATAAATGTTATATGTCATTTTTATCATTTTATATTTCATATTATCGATTTTTATCACTGTATAACTGTACCTGTGATGTATACAAAACTGTGTATCGTACAGTTCATTTATAAATTGTATACTCACCTAGCTTTTAATGTTGTTTTTATCATTTTATATTTAGATTTTATATAGTGGGTTAAAGAAAACATGTATACGTAAAGAATACAGCATTATTACAGTATTAAGACAACATTTACTGGAGGTACAAATACAAAATTAAGCATAACGTTGGAGATAAAGATGAAATCGCTTCTCCAGATGAAATCGCTTCTCCAGAAGAGGTCACCCGACACAAACGAAGGAACAAAGTAGTGTACCATACAGGAGATGTTGCCGACATGTATCTGCACTGTATAACTACTGTTTTGAGTGTAGTCACGCAGTAGATTGCTATGCGAGTGTGTGACATGCTGGCTGGCCAAAATTGTAGTACGCCTTGCCAGCTGCTTGCGCGTTAGGGTGCCAGGCGTAGAATTTTAAAAAAGGGGTCTGGTGGTCGTAAGTACTCGTAACTCGGATGTTATCTCTATATGGAAACTCGTAATAATATTAGTGAAAAGGAAAGCTTGGCTCGTGGTATAAAACCCTCTATTTGTTTGGCGCTCAGGTTTCTAGCGAGTTTATAACGCCCACCAACAACATCCGAGGACGCTTGTAAAGCATCTCCATTTGCTCAGGAAGCAGTCCAACGAATGGGAGGTGCACTTTGGTAATTGTCGGTCATAAATCACGTTTAAGCGAGAATGACTTTCCATTTCAGGTGAGTTTATCAGCCAGCCAAGGTTTTGCCATTTGGCCGTGACAGTGAGCGAGTGACTTGAAGCCTGCGATGGACGGCGTACATTATCTCAGCACGTTGTTATAATCGACTTGCTGTGTGAGTTGCTCATATCTCCTCATATGTTGAGTCTTTAAGTGCAACTGTAACCTTGCCACCAAACTGGCCATTTTATCGGATGGGGAGCCATTAGAGCCATGGGTCATCATTGTCCCTCATTACCAGATAAGCAGCATCATCTTCATCATCATCACCATCCGTGTGTGGACAAAATAACTGTGGGAAGCATGTGACCAATTATCTGGACAGATAAATTGCCTTTGGAGGTTATTTTGTTATGTTTTCACTCAATTAAAAGTGATTAAATATTTTTACAGTGAAGAATACCCCACCTGAGTCCCCCAGTGGGGGAGTCGTTAGCACAGCGGCCTCAGAGTACAGACGTCGTAGGTTTGAGCCTTCTTGTGTGGGGTTTGCATGTTCTGACCCACATGGATTTTCTCTGGGTAATCAGGGTCCCTCCCACATTCCAAAAAAACATGCATGACAGGCTGATTGAACACTCCAAATTGTTTCTGGTGGTGAGTGTGAGGGTGGATGAAAACCGGTTCAGGGTGTCCCCAGTCTACTGCCCAAAGACGGCTCACATATATGTTTAATTTCCCCAATATAAAACTATCAAATAGTGCATCATGGCTTTACTTTTATAATACAGTACTGTCACCATCAATGGCAAATTATTCAGATATTGCAAGTTACTCTATTACCACCCTTACCGATTTAACGCAGTAGTTGAAAATGAATTGTAATTAATCAACTCATTCACTGCCAGACGATGTGCAAATATGTGTCCACTACAGTGCCAGGGTATTTGTTATTTTCACTGGAATTGCAGCACTCACAAAAGATTGTGTTTTAGGACTACATAAACATTCAATGCAGACGTAAGGAACCTTAAACTCTCTTCTTTCATCAGAAAAAGAGTTAATTCCTAAACTATATGGGTCTGGAGTTATCTGAAACAACGTCGACTCACAATGGAACGTTACATGATGTTAACCTCCGATTTGTGGAGATCTCAGCCAAACATGTCTGCTTCTTTGTAGAAAAAAAAAAATCTTTATTCAACAATACTGTCATGATCTGGTTGGCGACCAACGGGGGGCGCTGTCGGCCCCGCCTGCACAGGTGCTGGTCGTCCCGATCAGATTGGCGACCAGCGGGTAGCGACGTCAGCCCTGCCGGCAGCCTCGCAGGTGCTGGTCGTTATAATCAATGACACTTAAAAGGACACCTGGCACGATCATCCGGGGCCGATTCATTGTTTGTTTGCTGCTTGGTTGCTGCATGCATCGTGTACGTGTTTGTTTAACCTTGGCGGACTTTTACACTTGGTTTTCTTTTGCTACTTTGTATTTTTTCCATTCAGATCATTTTGATGTTTTACATTTTGTTCCTGCTGACTTTATTTTAATACAATTTGTCAAACAACCTCCTGCTCACTCCTGCCTGCTTTTTGGGATCCGAACCCGCCATCACCACCTCGCAAAACGTGACAAATACTAGTGTGTCTGTCACAATGAAGAAGGCACTACATGATGTATAAGGATGTGACGTATAAGGATGTAACGTATAAGGAAGCGGATGGTAGTCAAGTGGCACTCAGTTTGGTTGAGAATCAAATTTCAGGCATAAAAAAACATTTTTGGTTGAAACCTGAATTGGACGAAAACTCATACGTTCGATAACCAAGGGTTTATTATATTAAACTCCCCTTATTCCTGAAAGAAAATTGTTGGGGTAATTCTCTATACGAACATCTTTAAACATCTTTTTGCATCGTTTGTTTTTGTTTTGGACTTCCTGATACATCATATCCTGCCTGCCTTTACATGATGTCAAATCCTATTACGTCACATCCTGTCCGTCTTACATAAATGCTTTCCCAGCGCGTCGATCTCACTCTTCCTCTTTGCCTCTCCTCGACCGACCTCACAATCTTCCTGCTGTCTACAAGATTAAAATAATTTATTCTGTTCAACACCTGGCTTCCTGCTGATTTCACTATCCCACGTCTAACACCTTGAAGAGCGATGAAACAGGAACGAACGATCACTTTTAAATAAAAAAATAAATCTCAAAATTCAACAATTGCTAATCAAAATGATGTCACTGATGACCAAAACTCCAATTCAAAAAGGGGGTCAATGCAGGGGGTGGGGTGTTATGTTTCAGCCTTGCGACGTGCATATGCGCATATAACACACTAGAAGTACTCTCCAAAATGAGTACATAAGCATTCCTTCGAGTAAGCATGCAGTCAATTAAAATCCGGAAAGGAATGAGCCAGCTGCCAACAGTACGACTGTTCGTGACAGCTCTGATGAATTCAGTCGAGTTTAGACAATAGAGAGAAAGACGAAAGCCAGTGATTGTTGGCATCCATTTTTAACGGACGGAAATATTTGATCACGTCGAAACTAATTGTGAAGCTTTAATAAAATGGATAAAAAACTAACCAAGACAATGTATTTTGAAAATCACATTCTGAGCTGTTGTGATGAGAATTAGCTCAAAGGAAATTGGAAAAATGGCCTCATCTTTGGTGGATTGAAAAGAAAATGACCCCACCCACCTGACAATAAAAGTGAGTCACTTTCATGGTGAATTGGATGATTATGAAAGAAAATGAAAATGAAATGACAATGAATTGCGATTTTTAGGATCTCAGTTACAGTGATACATCGGTTTAGGAACCCCTTGGCTTACGAACTTTTCGGTTTACGAATGTCACATTGATGCACATTTTACCTTGGTATATGAACTTTACGTTGGCATACGAACTTTTTTCATACACGAAAAGACTGGATTCGCTTTCCATTCCTTAAATACTTGGCAGCGGGTGTGCACACTGGAGGGAAAGCCCTCATCTGCCATGACACATAAGAATAGAATCATGACAAAATCACTCAGCTAAAATGTCCAACAAAAATAGGGTAATTGATATTTTTCTTATTCTGGTTCAGTTTTATATGTTAGCTTGTTTACCCAAGCAATATTATTCTGTAAAATTTTGTTTGTAACAGACTCATTTTTCGAGCCACATTTGTATAACCAGATTTCCCATTTCGATATTGTTTGATATTGATATACTTTGGCACCAAAACTGATTTTTCTTCCCATGGGAAGAGATCTTCCAGTGTCTGTGTTTCTTTCAGATAAAGATAACACCCTTTTAAATTGCGCTTCTATTTACATAATCTATCTTTTTATACTTTACGGCAGTTACTGGACTGCAGGATATTTATCCCTACCTCTATTTCCCACCTTAGCTACCGTAATGAATGTGAAAGATGCCAACAATCACATGGCAGACCTTTTACCAGACCCCATTCCCTTTGTGGTGAGCTTTCTCATCTGCCCAAAGAATTGATCAAAAAGGGAAGTACCAAGCAAGATACTCTGAAACTGATTCCAACCTCCACTCGTGTGTTTGTAGAACTCAATCATAAGGCGACAAGGTTACAGAGAAACTGCATCCGATCAGAAAAAAAACCACTTTGGGATATGTAATCAAATTCCGAGACTGTATTTTTACGTCTTGGGTGTGTGTGTGTGGGGGGGGGGGGTTAAAATGGAGAGGTGCAAGGAAGGGAATGGCAAGGGACCAAGAATGATGATTTTTAATCTCATAAAAAAACATTTGCAGTTCCTGGAAAAATGGAATTTCAAGTATATACAGTACAAGTATAACACCCCGTTCCTACCCCACACACACACACACAAACTGTGTTTTAAATGTGAACGGCAAAGCACAAAGTGGCACAGTTCAATAAAACAGACGGTGCAATGTTCTTTTTGTTATTATTATTGTTTGTTTGTTGTGTTTGTTTTTTTAGGTTGAAACACCATTATTTATTACCGCGTACCGCAGTTAGCAGTTATTATTATTGTGAATTTTTTTATCTAACTTCCGTGTCTCGTGTTGACATCTTCCAATTCCGCTAGAGTGAGACGGTTACGTGAGTTTCTTTGTTACTTGTTACTATAATAATAATAATAATAATAATAATACATTTCATTTATAAGCGCCTTTCAAAACTCTCAAGGACAGTTTACAGTCACAGGATGTTGTTACTTTTGTGGCTTTTTGATCCACTTCTCCTTTTCCTTTCCGCTTTTTCGCCACAGTGAATCAGTGTCCTCCATCTTCAGAGGTTTGATTCGCATGTTTGTTTTGGCCTATTTTTTACATCGGATGCCCCTCCTGACACCACCCTCTGTATTTATCTGGCTTGGGACTGGAACAATAAAATACTAGCTTGTATCCCCTTGTGGGTACATAACAAGAAACTCGATGAACTTTATAAATATGAAGATGCTTGATAAAAAGGCAATGACGGCAACATTGACAACATTCAAATAAAGTAAAACTACTCACCATTTGATGACAATGCTCTGACCTTACCATGAAATGGGCATCTCTTTACCTACATTTCACTGATGTCCTATCATTCATTTCCTATTCACCTTGTTCAATGCCTATTTCGTACCCCACTTGTTCTGTGCCAGTTTTACAGCAACTCAAGGGACTTGCGCCATGCTGTTGGCATCATTCGTCTTGGCTACTCCGTTAAAACCTTATGCTTGGCCTATGTAAGTCCTTGGAGCCCGGGCATTACGGACATCCGGCTGCCTATTCTTGACAATACACATGTGCTTGGCATCCTGGAAATCCTCCCAAGTGGCGCACTCAAATTCAAGCAACAATGGTGCATTTATATGAAGAAAAAAATATTTTTTCATCAATCCACACCGTAAGCTAAACTGAGCCAAATAGATTTTTTTAAATGAAATATATAGTAAAGTCTCGTTATATCGATATTCAAGGGAGTCCGAAAAAATATCGATATAACCGGGACTATCGATATATCCGACCCTGTTTGCATGTAATTTTCTCCGTGCGTGCATAAAAATAGTATCGATATAACCGGGACTATCGATATATCCGATATCGATATAACGAGACTTTACTGTGTATACAGATACCCTTCATATTTCATGACATCACTTCGCTGCACCTTTTGATCTCACTCTACACATCACTGAGAAACTTATCTCCTTATTGTTAGTTGTCATTAACCACCGCATATAAAAGACTGCGTTTCAATTGTTTTTATGGCGTCATTAATAATGAACAGCATTTTTTTTCTTCTAAGCCAGTCTTTGAATTCTTTTGTTAAATGTCCTTTTTAGTCCAATAACCTTGAAGGAGTGATAAACTAAGTCAGTAGATTGAAGCCCAAATGGGACGGTGACATTTTTACTGGCGCTTTACTGTGAGGTCGTAAAAGAATCGTATTTGGTTTAAGGAATGAATGAATGAATAAATAAATAATAAATAAATAAATAAATAAATAAATAAATAAAATGAATACATATATCAATACATCAATAGACAAACAAATACATACATACATACATACATACATACATACATACATACATACATACATACATACATACGTACAGACATACCTAAATTAAAAAAATTAAATGCTTGTGCAATGTATCCAGGTACATTTTCTTTAAAAGGAAAAGAGATAATGACAAGGACTTTGCAAAATAACCTCCACCAACAGCCTGTGAATTTATTTATTTGGAATTTCCTTTTATTTTAATAAATTCTATTTCATTGATGCATTTTAGTGTCTGCAGTACTACATGGATCCAAAACAACTTTAGACCACTATTAGGTCACAATCTTTCTCGCTCTGTTGTCCGATGGTGAAAACTAAAATGAGTACATTTAATATTTTACATTGGATTACTCTGTGACATTATTAGGACTCAAACAATTTACATCCACACAATGCAAATGATCGTCTTAAATAGATTACAATTGCGTGACAAGTGCCTTATTTCAGATTGTTGACTATGTTCTATTCAATGAACCTAGATATAATGTAACTGTTTTACATTTCCTGCACATCTAAAACAACATCTATAAATTCACGCACACAAAAAAACACAGAAATGAAATGCTTGTTTGCATGAGAAAACCCAATACTAAATAGCCCATATACTCTAGATACGATCGTTTTACATAAAGCCATTTACTGGGAATGGACCGACTCTTCCATTGAGTGCTTTAAACGCCGTTTTTATTCTTATTTCACAGTTTATGCACAATTGAAGAAAAATATTTAGAAGATATTTAATGGTTTATTGATTTTCGGAGCTGCGCATGTTTATATGCATTGGTGTTGTTTTGGCATCAGGCTCAAATTGACCATGTATATTGGATTGGAAAATGGATGGATGGATGTGTTGGGGAAGGTGGGATGGGTGGATGGATGAATGGATGGATGGATATATGAATTGATGGATGGGTTGATATATGGATGAATGGATATATGGATGGATGGATCGAAGAATGGATGAATGGATGGATGGATATGTAGATTGATGGACGGATTGATATATGGATGGATGGCTGAATGGATGCATGAATGGATGAATGGATGGATGGATGGATATATGAATTGGTTGGATGGGTTGATATATGGATGAATGGATATATGGATATATGGATGGATGGATCGAAGAATGGATGGATGGATGGATGGATGGATATATGATGGATGGGTTGATATATGGATGACTGGATATATGGATATATGGATGGATGGATCGAAGAATGGATGGATGGATGGATGGATGGATGGATGGGCGGGCGGGCATGGGAAAGAATTCTGACAAAAAAATCATTGACATTGTGTTAAGTGCATCTGTATGACTCTTATGATTATTTTACAAAGCATTGGTTGTGTCACGTGATTATGCTGCTCGCACTCCTTGGGTGAAAAGATGTTGCTCGCGCGCCTGTGAGTGTGTGTGTGTGTGTTCGGAAGGGGTGCGGGAGGCTACGGGAGCGCACCGTTACAAAATGAGAGAGTGAGCTTGAGAAGGAGACGCAGATGTGAGAGGCGCACGTAAGATCCGCACCGTAATTAGCCGCCGATATATCAACAGGGGATAATCGGACTGGAGGGATTTGAAAGGAGGAGAAATCACTCGGATCCGGGATTAATTCGGGCGCCTTCACTCCTCCGGTTAAACCGCCGCTATGGGAATAGACCGACGGCGGAGAGCGTCGCTGGCTCTCACCTTGAACTTTCTGGCCTTGTTCCTCGCCGTGTCTGCTCTGGGAACGAGCCACTGGTGCGCCGGTACCCGTAAGGTGGTCAAACCTTTCTGTACCGGCCCGGTGACGACCAAGCAGTCGTTCTGCATTAGGTTTAACAGCTCCAATTTGAACGATACGCGGTTGGTGCAGTACATCTGGGAAACCGGCGAGGACAAGTATGTCATGAGGAAGTTTCACACCGGGATCTGGTTCTCCTGCGAGCAGAACATCAACATGACCGGTAAATCGTTTTTCTACGTGATTAAGTTTAGAAACTGCTGGCTGGTGATTGCCCAATGTGTAAACCACTTTAAGTGGAACCCATTTTTAAAACTATAAATGCTTAATATTTTGCATGTTTGATTCATTTCAAGAACTTTGATGTCAGATTGTGACAAAATATTTCATCCTTATGACCCATTACACAAAGCGATTGCGCAACACATCCATCGTCTCACCCCTAACCCCAAATTCCCGTTTTTATGCATTTTAAAGGACAACCGACACCATTTTTTGTTTCCTAACTGACATCAGAAAAATGTTTTATAGCACCTAAAATACCCAAAACACGCAGGCTTATATTTTTAGTCAAATGAAAAACACCAAGAGAGAGACGACAGTAATTTCATCTGTGCTGTATGTCATGCATATTAGCATATTTGACAATAAAGCTGACTTTGATTTTGACCAATAAAAATGACTTAAAGTGTGCAAAAACGACTTCAAAATGAAACCATGGCCAGTTTCAGAAGGAAAGCATAAATGTTTGCAATCGATTAAAGGAGTCCTCCCATATCAATTCGAACCGTCAATGACAGCAATGTAGCGTCCAGAAAATTCAGAAGATGGCGCCCAAGCTCTGTTGGAAATGGGCTGATTTGCCTGCTGGGAATTTGTGTCAGTGAATATCAAATAGTAGTCTTGGTGCAACACACAACGATTCACCATCGCTTTATTTATGTGTTTTCCTTTTAATTTCGCCATCAACACAGATCAACATGAAGTTTTCAGACCAAACAAAGTACCGCAAAATGCATCGAGTGTCGCTTTCTCGGTCAGAGGCGTTCCAAATGTCACGCCACGTGGGGATCGTCATCAACTCGAAAACAAGACTTCCTCAATATTCAGCGCGAGTCTTAAAACGTAAAATATAGCTATATGCTGTGGAATCTTTGTAAAATACGCTCAGTAGAAGTCCTTTGAAGTGATTTTACAAATTATGGACACAACTTGTCCGGCCGCGTCGGTTGTCCTTTAAAGGAGTGGAGTCTTCACAAGAGTCATCCATTCACAAGAGATGATCAGAAAATTTAAAATTTCACACTGGAGCTACTTATTGCCTTGGCGTTCCCATATGATTTCAATTCAGCCTTTTTTTTTTCTTACCGCATGGACTCTGAGAGGCAAATTTATAATGTGAAGGCTGAGTCTCAATGCGCATACAACTTCCCATCTTCAAATTTGCACCTGAGGGACAATCCGTCGCCTTGAAATAACCAAACACGCACGTTGTTGCAAAAGGAGAAAAACCACAGTAATCAAAACATGGTTACCTAGAGAATGTAAGAACTAAACAATGGAGAGAGAGATTTGAATCATGAACTTCCTAACTTTGAAGTACAAGCCCCAAAAGATGTTTTATTCCCTCCCAAACATTAGCTCCGAATGTTATTTCACTCCCAATAAAACCATCTCGGAACAAGACGATCCCCTCACAGCACCCGCAAAGCCTATTTTTGATGATCTCCTTGGTCGACAATGAAATCATTGAAATCCCAAAATGGGATGCATGGCTTTTAGCGATCCAGAGGAATCGATCATCATCGGATCATCTGAGCGATAGAAGCAGCGATTGACTGTTTTTTTTTTCTCTTGCAGGTGAAAACTGCCGAAATTTTATCTATGTCGCACCTGAAAATGAAAGAGGTAAGTTGATCATAAATGTGATTTAGGGGTTCCTGAACCCATGTATCACTGTAGTCAAAAAAGCTCAATGGAATGTGGTTCCTGGAATTCGAGTGACAATGACCAAAACCCTGGCACTGGAGTGGACACATTTTTGCACGTGTAGAAGTGAATGAGTTAACATGGCATACGCATGTAAGAAGTCGCCCGTTGTTTCATCCAAACAACCATTAACACCAATGGAGCCATTTCGACACTCATTTTTTTCCTCACTACCTGAAACACAAGCGAGTCATGAAGTCAGCCCCGACTGCTTATTCACTCCAATCTAATGGTACACAGGGAGCTGTTGGCGCTTAGCAATGATTTACCTGTTGCCACATCGGACGTACAAATCAATCTCTTCTATTGATTCGTTTTCATTTGCCTTATCGGTTCCTTTAGCTGTGCCGCTTGGGAAATAACATTTGTGTTTGCACTCAGCCTTGATTCTTAACACCGATATGTATTAATATAGACAGTATATATAAATATATTGTGCAGCAAATCGCTTCCATTCCTTTTTTAACATTATGATATGGCTGGGGCGGCAAAATAAGTAGAGGAAGTACATATATAAATAATGAAAGAAGCTAATACTATTCTGGCAGTAGAAATTTGATTACTTAGCATATGCCAAACAAAACTGTAAAAGTTTCCTAAACAGGTCAATCTACAACTTAACTCATTCGCTGCTATTCTGTATTTATTAGGGAATGTGGGACGTGGAGCGCAATTCCCGAATTTGTACAGGTTTTGGTTTTTCTTCCGGGGGTGCAGATAAAGCGCTCGCACTGGCAATATTTTTCCCTTCCGCAATTAGCAGCATTGTGGAAGTCACTGTTTGTTTTTTTACTCCAAGATGGCGCCGCAAGAGCGGCTGCCTTTACACCAGCTCCTGTATTTTGTTTTTGCTGTTATGAAATGTAAAAAACTGATCCTGTGACTGTAAAGTGACCTTGAGAGTTTTGAAAGGCACTTAGAAATAAAATGGATTGTTATTACTAGCTAGCTAGATATCTATTAGCTATCTAGTTGGCTATCTATTGGCTATATGGCTGGCTAATTAGCTTATAAATGAAATGTATTATTATTATTAATTGAGTCAGGAAACATATTAGCTATCTAGCTATCTATTAGGTATCTAGTTGGCTATCTATTGGCTATATGGCTGGCCATCTAGCTAATTGAGTCAGGAAACATATTAGCTAAGTAGCTATCTAGCATTCTATTAGCTAGCTAACTTTTTATATTTTTGAGTTACGGGTGAGTGAACGCTGGTGCGTGTGGCTGCGCTACTCACCCACAGAAAAACTGATCCTGTGACTGTAAAGTGACCTTGAGAGTTTTGAAAGGCGCTTAGAAATTAAATGGATTATTATTATTATTATAAATGTCTCCACTCTGAAACAAATAATGGTTAATCTAATCTAAAATAATCTAATCTAGACAAACCAGTCAAAACCTCTCTTATATGATACAGTATTTAAATGATATTTTAATGGCTTATTGGCCTCGCTCCAATATACAGAAATGGGTAACTTATCTAAATAGGTCCTTGAAATCAACATATTTTGTAATATTCTTGAACATGTGACGCAAAGTTATAGAAATAATTTTAAACTGTCGACAAGGTTTCATTTGTTGGTTCCTTGTGTTTTCTTTCTTGATAATTTCATTTCAGCAATGCTTTGTTGTACCAGATATATCCTTCATACATAATGCATTATTTTTTTATGGTACAGCATTATACCAAAGCCATTAAATACTGTTTGCTTCATTATATCATTTTTAGTGGGCAATTAAAAACTGAAAAAAACACTTGACAGTACACTTATTGTGAGAACATAATCAAATTCTATCTAGCTGGCTAGCTATGGGGCGAGCTAGCTAGCTCTCTATTGGCTATCTAGTTGGCTGGCTATCTATATAGATATTAGCTATCGGGCTGGCTAGCTATCTAGCTGCCTCTCTTTTTGCTATCTAGCTGTCTAGCTATCGGGCTTGCTCTCTATTTGATATCTAGTTAGCTGGCTATCTATCTTAATATTAGCTATCGAGCGAGGTGGCTGGCTCTCGATTTGCTATCTGTCTGGCTCGCTCTCGGCTTGCTATCTCTTTTGGCTATCAAGCTGGCTAGCTCCTAGCTAGCTGGCTCTCTATTTGCTATCTAGCTGACTAGCTGTCGAGCTAGCTGGCGACACAAGCGAGCTGAATTCTGATTGGATTAAAAACTCTGACCTAAAACTACAACACTGAAAGGAGCATAACCAAATGGATATAATATAACATCAAGAAAACAATAATTAGAACTGTGAAAAAATTTTCTGATAGCTGAAGACAGTCTCAAATAAGCGAACTTTTTTTTTTTAACTGTAAGCGAAAAAAGTATCCAACATTCCATCAAACATGGAAAGCATGACATCACCTTATTACACCTTGAAGATGAATTATCTCACAAATGTGGTGTGACATACTTTATGCCGTTGGATGGTTTCGTTTTTATGCCGTGATGTTCCCTCATTTATGTGCTGAAGGCCTCTCTGTGGGTTATATCTCCTTTCACAGACGTGGAAGGTTAATCATATGGGTGACAGGGTCACTCATTCAACCTTCACTGACTCTTTCCACCCCCACCCCCTTCTTTGCACGTCCTCTCCAATTGCCCTTGCTTACCTAGCCCATATTTTTCTTCACTTGCCTTATTTCGTTTATCGCTGCCTGCACTCCCTTCGTAAGTCACTCAGCCATGTCTTCTTGCATTCCAACTACAGTGATACCTTGGCTTACGAACTTAATTGGTTCGCAGACAGAGTGTATAAGGCGAAAAGTGTGTATCCCAAAAATTAATTTCCCATTGGAAACCATTAAAATGAGAATAATCCGTTCCCAGGTCCCTATAAAACATAATTTTCTACTTTCTAATTTTCTAAGCCTTAAAACTACACAAAATATACCTTATTTTATGTATTATAAATGTGCTATGGTATTCTAATTAAAGAAATCAACTGTACTATATAATAAAGTCGTTTTATTTACCTTTGTGATGGTCGTTGATGGCTTGATGGAATGGAGTGGCCGGTTTCATCAGCATTAAACTCTTGATGAGGAACGTAACCTTCTTCTTTCACCATCTTGAGGAATATTCCCTTGTCGGTGCTTTCTCTGTGATTATTATTATATCTAGTTTAATGGGTTGAAAGTGATCGTTCGTTCCTGGTTCATCGCTTCTCAGGGTGTTGATAGCAGAGGATGGTTAAATCAGCAGGAAGCCAGGTGTTGAACAGGATAAGTTAGTTTAATCTTGTAGACAGAAGGGGCATCGTTGGGTGTCGGCCGAGGAGGGACAGAAAAAAAAGAGGAAAGAGGAAGCAGGAAGAAGCGCGAAAGACCGCTGGGAGAGCATTTATAAGACGGACATAATAGGATGTGATGTAATAGGATGTGACAGGAAGGCAGGATATGACGTATCAGGAAGTCCAAAACGTAAACAAACAATGCAAAAGAGATGTTCAAATATGTTCGTATAGCGAATTACCCCAACATAGTACCTCATCAGTTGTGTTCTGTTTAGCTGGGTTGATAGCTTTTTGCATCAAGTGTACAGATGGCTTGTGCGGGTTGTTTGTGGAGCCTGATTGATGGGATGTTTTAACCTTGCAGTCTACACTCTGCCTTTGAACTATCAAAGTTGAAACTCTCACTGTCGTCTGCCTGTCTCTTTAATGTTTAAAGCACCTCCCCTCACTGCTGCGTTCTTGACCAATCACGTGGCTTTAACCGAAGACTGGGGGCGGGGAGTAGAGGACAAAAACAGTCGGCTGCCATTTTGTTGTTAGAAGAACGGGCTCGTTCGCGAACGACACATCACTCATTGAGGCAGCTCCGTGTACGAAAAAAGTTCATACGCCAAGGTAAAGTTCGTATGCCAAGGTAAAATTTTCATAAATGTAATGTTCGTAAACCGAAAAGTTCGTAAGCCAAGGCGTTCATAAACCGAGGTATCACTGTACTTGGATTTGCATCCCTCCTCCACCCCCACCTTTTTAGACTCTAAACGCTGTGTTTTGTGCTATCTTCAACATCCATAGGGGTGCTGTGGCTGTGTATTGTCGCAGAGTGCCTGTATATCATGCTTTTGGCCACCGGGGGCATCCTCATGTTGATCGAAGTATGCCAGTTTGGCAACGTCATCGATGGTCTGAAGCTCAATGCCTTCGCTGCCATATTCACCGTGCTTTCAGGTGAGTTGAAATCTAAAAGCATCACATAAACTGAATTACTTTGTTGGTGTAATAAAGCTTCAAGGTGGAAGGCTGACCATGTGCGTCAGTCATTGAACCTCATAAATCAATTGAATGCAATTCTACTGCATATATTTTAAAATTGGAACTTATTTCAAAATGATTAGAACTGCAGGTTGGACCTGCAGTGGTTGGAATAAAACATCACCATAAAATTAAGATGGAAAACAATCAAATTTCTGGGAGGGGGAGGAGTGATTTTGTTTTTAATGCAACACGGTGGATCAGTGGTTAGGGTCTCGACCTCACAGTGCAGATCAATTCAGGATCAGCCCTCCCTGTGTGGAATTAGCAGGATCACACAATGCCAGCCTGGGTTTTCCTCCCATAGAAAGGAGCGTCAGAGTGCCAATGCATATGCGGACCTGTCGCGGCTTAGAATTGAAGGGGATTTACGTAGGAGAGGAGATGTGAGACAATCTCTTTTCGGCAATGGATGCTACCCTTTTGTGTTTGCGTTCGAAACTTAGTTTGTAGTAGACCTACAGTACATATTCCACCATGACGTCCCTGATCCACTGATGAAAAGGACGCTTTGATCCTCTCCTCTTTCATCTTGAACTTCTTCATGCAACAAAGAGGGTGCAGAAAGTGCTTAAAATTGAATGACTGTCTGTGTCTTTTGTCTTGTGTCACTTCTTCTTCTTTTCCTTTCGGCTTTTCCCCTTAGGGGTCGCCACAGCGAATCAATGTCCTCCATCTATCCCGGTTTTGTGCATCCTCTTCTCGCACACCACCTACCTTCATGTCCTCTTTGACCACATCCATAAAACTCCTCTTCGGTCTTCCTCTCGGTCTCCTGCCTGGCAGTTCAAGATCCTTCTCCCGATATAGTCACTCACTCTCCTCTGGACATGTCCAAACCATCTCAGTCTGGCCTCTCTGACTTTCTCTGCAAAGCCTCTAATATGAGTTGTCCCTCTAATGTACTCATTCCTGATCCTATCCAACCTGGTCACTCCGAAAGAAAACCTCAACATCTTCAGCTCTGCTACCTCCAGCTCTGCTTCCTGTCTTTTCTTCAGCGGCACCGTCTCCAGTCCAAACATCATGGCTGGCCTCACCACTGTTTTATACACTTTTCCTTTCATCCTAGCTGAAACCCTTCTATCACACATCACACCTGACATTTTTCTTCAGCCGCTTCAGCCTGCCTGGACACGCTTCTTTACCTCTTTTCCACACTCTCCATTGCTCTGGACAGTTGACCCCAAGTACTTAATATCCTCCACCTTCTTTATCTCTTCCCCCTGTAGCATCACTCTTGCACTAGGATCCCTCTCATTCACACACATATATTCCGTCTTGCTGCGACTGATCTTCATTCCTCTCCTTTCCAGGGCATATCTCCACATCTCTAGTTTCTCCGCCACCTGTTTCCCGTTCTCGCTAGAGATCACAATGTCATCTGCAAACATCATGGTCCAAGGAGATTCTTGTCTAACATCGTCTGTCAGCCTGTCCATCACCATAGCAAACAAGAAGGGGCTCAGAGCTGACCCCTGGTGGAGTCCCACCTCCACCTTGAATTCCTCAGTCATACCGACAGCACGCCTCACAACTGTCTTGCAGTCATGATACATGTCTTGTACCGCTCTGACATACTTTTCCGTCACTCCAGACTTCCTCATGCAATGCCACAGCTCTTCTCTGGGCACCCTGTCATACGCTTTCTCCAGATCTACAAAGACACAATGCAATTCCGTCTGACCTTCTCTGTATTTCTCTATCAGCATTCTTAAAGCAAACACTGCATCTGTCGTACTGCTGCTCACAAATGTTCACTTCTGCTCTTAGTCTAGCTTCAACTACTCTTTCCCAGAGTTTCATTGTATGGCTCATCAACTTTATTCCTCCGTAATTAATACAACTCTGCACATCTCCTTTGTTCTTAAAAATGGGCACAAGTACACTTCGTCTCCATTCTTCAGGCATCTGTTCACCATCTAAGATCTTGTTGAATAACCCGGTCAGGGTTACACCACCGCCACCTCGCCAAGACACTTCCATACCTAGATTGGTAAATCATCAGGCCCGAGTGCCTTTCCCCCCTTCATCTTCTTCAGCGCCCTCCTCACTTCATCCTTGCTAATGCTTGCTACGTCTTGGCCCATAACAGTCACGTCTTCTACTCTTTGTTCCTTCTCATTTTCCTCGTTCATCAATTCTTCAAAGTACTCTTTCCATTTTGCCATCACACTACTGGCACCTGTTAATACATTGCCATCTACAGTGAGACCTCAACTTACGAACGCCTTATAATATGAACTTTTCATCATACGAACGTCAAATTTATGAATATTAAGCCTCATAATAAGAACTATTTTCATCTTACGCACTTCGGTGGAAGTGTGTATACATAAATACATAATCTTCTGCGGAAGAACACGAAAGCACACGACCTTCGGCTCTGGCGGAGTGATCTTCGGCAACCGAACAGCGCTCCAGCCGACGCTACTTTGCACACCCCCTCTCATTGAATGCACACGTCCATCGCCTCCTTGCAGCTTTTTGCTTATACTTTTACGATTATGGCACCGAAAAAAAACCCACCACAGGCTCGTGTTCAGCCCAAGAAGAAACACAATAACATCACCGTCGCTGAGAAGAAGGAGATAATTGAAAAACACGAACGACGTGTGCGTTTGTGTGATTTAGCGACAGAGCGCGGCTATGCTAAGTCCACCATCGCTACCATCTTTCGCATCAAAGAAGCTATCAAAGGTGCGTCTGTTGTAAAAGGTGTTTCCATGCTCTTAAAGCGACGGTCTCGGGCAATCGAAGAAGTTGAAAAACTTCTGTTAATTTGGATTCACGAAAAGCAGCTATCCGGCGACAGCGTGAGTAAAGCTATTTTATGCGAGAAAGCACGGCTAATTCACGCCGATATCGCCATGTGCCAACCTGGAAGTTCGGCGCTTATTCAGGATTTTAAAGCCCGTAACGGATGGTTCGAGAACATCTGAGGGCGAGGAGGAGAAGGCAATGTTGGCAAAGTGGAATGATGTGCAGGCTTTTACCGAAGAGTTCCATCCAGAAAAGACTGGCTATGACAATCATCAACATGATGAACGATAATGTGATGCCTCAGCCTCGTAACACCTTACAAGTCAGAAAGCAACAGGTGTCAATTAAGAGGTTTTTAATCAGCAAAAAGGATGAGGAGTCTCCAAAGAAGCAAAGAGAAGCCACACCAGAGGTTAAGTTACTAACAGTCCTTCTGTGACTCTCCTTCCATAAGCCATCAATGACCATCAAAAAGGTAAATACAGCTTTATTTTACAGCACAGTTTATTTCTTTAATTACAGTCCTCATGTAATGTGCCTCTCTTTCCAAACAGCAAGTCCCTTTGACCTTCGACCTCCAACGCCATTCCATCAAGTCATCAATGACCATCACAAATGTAAATAAAGTGACTTTATGATACAATGCAGTGTATTCCTTTAATTACAATACCATAGCACATTTATTATGCATAGGATAAGGTAGGTTGTGTGTAGTTTTAAGGCTTATTTAGTTGAAAAGTATATTTTATGGAAACCCTGCAACGGATTATTCCCATTTAAAGGTTTCCTATGGGAATTTTTTTTTTCGAGATACACACTTTTCACCTTACACACTCTGTCTGGGAACCAATTAAGTTCGTAAGTTGAGGTCTCACTGTATATTCTTAATTACCCGAACCTGCTGCAGGTCCTTACCATCTTTGTCTCTCTGTCTTGCCAGCCTGTAAAGATCAGTCTCACCTTCCTTGCTGTCCAGCCGAGCGTACAAGTCATCATAGGCCTCTTGTGTGGCCTTTGCCACCTTTACTTTAACCGTGCGCTGCATCTCCTTGTACTGCTGTCTACTCTCGTCCGTCCTCTCAGTGTCCCACTTCTTCTTTGCTAACCTCTTTTTCTGTATACACTCCTGCACCTCCTCGTTCCACCACCATGTCTCCTTATCTACCTTTCTTCCACTCGATACACCAAGTACTTTCCGACCTGTGTCTCTGATTATGTTCGCTGTAGTTTGCCAGTCATCTGGAAGGACCTCTTGCCCACCCAGTGGTTGTCTTACCTCCTTCCTAAATGCCATGCAACACTCTTCCTTTTTCAACTTCCACCATTTTGTCCTCACTTCAGCCTTTGGTTTCTTCATCTTCCTCACTGCCAGCGTCATCCTACACACCACCAACCTATGCTGTCTGGCTACACTCTCACCAACCACTACTTTGCAGTCACTGATTTCCTTTAGATGGCGCCTTTGACACAAAATATAGTCTACCTGTGTACTTCTGCCTCCACTCTTACAGGTCACCCTATGTTCCTGTCTCCTCTGAAAGAAAGTATTCACAATAGCCATTTGCATTCTCTGAGCAAAGCCAACCACCATCTGTCCTTCAGCGTTCCTCATCTGGAGTCCAAACCTGCCCATCACCTCCTCATCATCTTTGTTTCCTGCGCCATCATGCCCATTGAAGTCTCCACCAATTACAACCCGCTCACTTCTTGGGATGTTGTGTATGACTTCATCAAAGTCCAACCAAAATTTCTCCTTCTCCGCCAGCTCACATCCTACTTGTGGGGCATACCACAAACAAACAACATTGAACATCACGCCTTCAATTTCTAGCTTCAGACTCATCATTCTATCTGATACTCTTTTTACTTCTAAGACATTCCTAACAAACTCCTCTTTTAAGATAACCCCAACTCCATTTCTCTTTCTGTCTTCACCATGATAGAACAACTTAGACCCTGACCCTAAGCTTCGAGCCTTGCTCCCTTTCCACCTGGTCTCCTGGACACACAGTATGTCTACCTTCCTTCTCTGCATCATGTCAACCAGATCTCTGGTTGACATTTACCTGTCAGTGTTCCTACATTCAAAGTTCCTACTCTTAGTTCTATACTCTTGGTGTTCCATTTCTCTCTTTTCCTCCGGGCACACCTCCCTCCTCTCCTTCTTCGACCAACAGTAGTCCATTTTCCACTGGCACCCTGAAGGTCAACAGTACCAGTAAGCGGCCGTTGTTAACCCGGGCCTCGACCGATCCGGTATTGGATCCATAGGTTTGATTCGCATATTTGTTTTGGCATTTTTTTTTACGTCGGATGCCCTTCCTGACACAACCCTCTGTATTTATCCGGGCTTGGGACCGGCACAATAAGACACTGGCTTGTGCCCCCTTGTGGCTACATTCTTTTGTCTTGTGTCACATTATTTGTTATTTTGATTTTTTTGTTTGTTTGTTTTTGACTTCAAAATGGCACTGCGACAGTTTCTGCGTTTACAGCAGCTCCAAAGGTTGAAACTTAAAGGACAACCGACACAATTTTTTTTGTTTCCTAACTGACATCAGAAAAACGTTTTGTAGCATCTAAAATACCCAAAACAGGCAGGCCGATATTTTTAGTCAAATGCAAAACACCAATAAAAATGAGTTAAAGTGCCCCAAAACTACTTCAAAATGACCATGGAGATGCTGAGTTTCAGAAGGTCCCGCCCCCTTGTTCGTGACGTCACGCCAGGACGTATTCGCCTTGCCTAGAATCAAAACAACGGCTTCAGATTCTTTCTTTCTACTCCTGTAGATTGAAAAAGTTCGTTGCAATGTTGCCATATTTTTTAGTCCCCGGGAGTTTATCTCCAGAGTGGAATCAATTTCACTTCAAACTGCCTTTTAATATTTAAACTCCCACCAGTGACGTGAAGGCAGGTGAGCCTGTGCCTCACCTGTCATCATGGAAATATCAAATGACGAAATAAATTAAACAGTTTTATGTATTGAGTGATTTATACTTTAAAGGACGTTTTTTGTAAAATGTCATTTGAAGCCATTTGTAAAATGGCTTCAAATGACTTCTACTGAGCGTATTTTAAGAAGATTCCACCGCATATACTTTACGTTTTAAGACTCGCACTGAATATTCAGGAAGTCTTGTTTTTGAGTTGGTGACGAGTCCGTACGTGAGGTCACTAAAGGACCGCCCTTGACCGTAAAAAAGACGCATTGTGGCGGTCCTTCGATCACGTCAATGTATTTTGCTGTACATGTTTGGTCTGGGGACCTCATGTTGCACCCAAAATCCGCCAGAAGGCCAGAAGAGGGCGTCCAAGCGCCATACAAGGAATTTATCAGCCTGTGGAAACGGAGGTGGCCACAGGCGGTCGCCATTTTGTGCCTCTTTTTTTGGGTGACAGATTTTCCCCCAATGTTGCCTCAAAATGGCACAAATAAATTCTTTAATCGATTGCAAACATGTATGCTTTCCTCTTCAGAACTATTTGAATCATATTCATAACTGGATGTGTAACAAGAAAGCATATTCTCCGAATCTGAAGCCATTGTTTTGATTCACAAGCAATGCAAGACGTCTTGGCGTGACGTCACGAACTGGGGACGGGACTTTCTGAAAATGCCCAATTCGCAGCTCATTTTTTTGCAGATTTTGGACACTTGAAGTCATTTTTATTGGTGTTTTGCATTTGAATAAACATATCATACTGCATGTTTTGGGTATTTTAGATGCTATAAAACGTTTTTCTGATGTCAGTTAAGAAACAAAAAAGTGACGTCGGTTGTCCTTTAAAGGGCTGATTGAACAGGTTTGGATCTTTATTTCTGTGCCTGCTATGTTTTATTACTAACCAATTCATTGGGTTGTTGTTGGGTTTATTTATTTATTTATTTATTTGAATACCAACTGATATTTATAGCCACCGTGGGCGTTTCAATTATTGGAAAGGACAACTTTATGTTGTAGAGAGGGTCTATGGTTTTTAATAGGTCATCTCAGAGCAAAAAAATAAAGTTCATCACCCATGTTATGCCTCACGTCTCCAAACTTATCACCAAATCTGCTCTTAAAATATTTTAACTGCGAAACTGAGTTAGTTTATAATGTTTATTTTAGTGTGATTAATTTATTGAAGCTGGTTCTGTTAATCACTTTAAGAGGATAGTACACAAGATTACTTTTTTTCCCGTTGACTGTTAATAATTCATGGTTATAATAAAAGGAGGATGAATAGGGTGAGAGTGTGCAAGGACAATACGGACGATGTACTTGTGATGTGGCTGATGAACTTTACTATGACTATAAAAACAACACTTTCTATGAGGTTTAACTGTTTGTTTGGCCAGTATGAGGAATAAAGATAGAAATTACAAATTACGGATAAATGTAGGAACACACATTTCACATTTTAAGTGGAAAATATTGAACTGATGTTGCACGAGAGAGTGTCTGGCTCACAGTCTCTGTTTGCTCGCTTGCGCTTGATGGGTTTGCGGTCATGGCTTTCAATTTCTTCCACACCGGATTCATCCAAGTACATGTTTATAGACCCCACTTCGAGCATAGCGGTAGTTAAAATTTACAGCTAACATAACTCATACACTCACTGATCGTCAGTGAGTTTAGCCACCATCAAGCAGAAATTCGGACATGGCGATTGCTATACTGTGTGGCGCTGATCAGGGTGACTATGCTAGAACATGTTGATTTCCTTCAGCCAACAGATATGATTTGAAATAATCATATAAAGTACATTTACGGTAATTAAAGGAATGCCTCATTACTTTTAAAGTGTGGCTTTGGATTGGATTAGTCTTTATTAGTCTCGCAGAGGAGAAATTTACATTTAACAGCAGCAAAGTGATGAAAGGAAAGGAAGAAGTACAAATCTAAATACAGGACCTGCTGGAAAGGCAGCCACTCTCGTGGCACCATCTTAAAGTCAAAACAACAACAAAAACTAAATAACAATAACGTATTCAATCTTGAGCACTTTCTGCACCCTGTTTGTTGTATGAGCAGTTCGAGATGAAAGAAGAGAGCATCAAAGTGTCCTTTTCACCAGTGAATCAGGGACGTATTGGTGGAATGTGCACATCTGCTACAAGCTAAATGTTGAAAGCAAACAGGAAGCTGTAGCATCCATTGACGAAAAGAGACTGTCTCACATCTCCTTTCTCAAGTAAATCCGCTTCAATTCCAAGCCGTGACAGTTCTACATACGCAGTTCCACATATTTCTTCTCATCGCAGGAAGATTTTAAGAGTACAGTAAAGTCTCGTTATATCGATATTCAAGGGAATCCGACAAAATATCGATATAACCGGGACTATCGATATATCCGACCCTGTTTGCATGTAATTTTCTCCGTGCGTGCATAGAAATAGTATCGATATAACCGGGACTATCGATATATCCGATATCGATATAACGAGACTTTACTGTATTTTCATTTATAGGCTGCACCATATTATAAGGCGCATAAGATACAACCTACGACAGTGCGTGCGGTTTTGCGACACATCCACTAAATGGTACTACGCTAAAAGGAATACAGTACAATGCAACTTCATTTATAATGGTCTTTCACAACAACTGCAGCTGGAACAAAGCACTTGACAGAGCATTTCAAATATGATAACCAGTAAAATCACAATCTTGATTCATATATATATGTATAAGGTGAATCGGATTAGAATGTGTGCTGTTGGCTTCTGGGAAAATTTCATGCTTTTAGGTACCCCTTATAGTTTGGGAAATAGAGTATTTCTGCAACCATTTCTGAAAAAGACAAAAAATAGACCTTATCAATCAAATACAGTAAAGTCTCGTTATATCGATATTCAAGGGAGTCCGAAAAAATATCGATATAACCGGGACTATCGATATATCCGACCCTGTTTGCATGTAATTTTCTCTGTGCGTGCATAGAAATAGTAGCGATATAACCGCGACTATCGATATAACGAGACTTTACTGTATTTTAATTTTATGTCAACATTTTCAAAACAACAAAACAAAAGCCATGTTGATCAAACAACACTGATGGTGTGTAATACATGAATATTGGGAAAATATGGAGGGGAATAAGGAAAAACATTGACATAATTTATCACAACAAATTTCTGCGTCATACCCATAAATCGAACGGTATACCTGCTTATAAATTTAGCCACTGGGACCAGAGTAGCACTCTGATCGTCATGCAGGTATGTTTAAAGAACATTCATTACATCATTGTCCACGCATGTGTATAACGTACGACATTGCAGCTCTCTACTATGCCTCAACTGGTCCACTCGTTCTCTTTGACTTTGTGCCATCAAAAGACCATCTGGCGCTGGATCTTTCACATCAAAAGTGGAATTTTACTCAGGGGTCTTATTTCATGGTATTGACTAGAAAAGAGATGACATCATTCTTTCAATATTTATGCTTGACATACTGTAGCTGCAACATACTGTAGCTGTGTGTGTGTATAACAATTTTCTGAAATTAACACACATGACGGTTAGATGGATGGATGGATAGACGGATAGACGGATAGATAGACAGACGGATAAATAGCTACAAAAAATAACTATAATATAATAAATAAATAGAGCAATAACTGAATCAATACATTTCTGTGATTAGTTAATTAATTTGTTCATTAATTAATGTACAGTCAAGTCTCGTTATATCGATATTCAAGGGAGTCCAAAAAAATATCGATATAACCGGGACTATCGATATATCCGACCCTGTTTGCGTGTAATTTTCTCCGTGCGTGCATAGAAATAGTATCGATATAACCGGGACTATCGATATATCCGATATCGATATAACGAGACTTTACTGTATTTATTCAATTATATTTGTATCAGATTCAGAAAGCCTTTAATAGGTAAATTTGCTATTTTTTTTAATAAATCAACCAACCAGTGTTGGTTGACCACATTGATCCTTTTGATTACAACCAGATGCTGTGGAACCCCCTTTCGTGTCATTGCAATGAAATTCAAACATAATGGCCACATCTTCAGGCGTGTAGGTGTTAAATTGTCTTATGAGGACCTTTTACGTAAAAAGGACTGGAACCTCATTGGGGCCATAAAGTTTAAAATTCCACTTGAGTGAATGTGTATAGAGAAGGACCATAAATGTATAACTCTCAACCAGTCTGATAATACACAGAAGTGGACTGTTGGATAAAATGTGCCATTCGTCTTTTCCACTTCATTTTGTCCAAGCAATGTACTACCCCAAGAATTTGCACATGAATTTGAGATGAATGTATGAATATGCAGTGAGATAGGCAAATCCGTTAGCATTTCTGTGAAATAAGTCCCCTGGCGGCTCGTATTTTGCCGTAAAATGGCTCTGTCTGAAACAAATTTACACATTCACAGTCTTGATTACTTATTGTTATTATTCTCATTATTTTACAGCGTTGCATCAGCATGAGGTTGTTCCAAATAATACAGTTACGAAATTTGGTGGAATGGAAATGATATTGTTCAGTTCAGTCGACACTGTTCCAAATTGGTAACATGATAACCAGAAAATTCGATTTATATGTGCGTGTGTGTGGGGGGTGAATGCTGGAATGCTGAGAGCAAAAAAAAAATGTAATGATGTGAAGTTATCGTGAAATTAAATCCTGTGGAATGACACTGGGAAGTATTAAAATATATGATGTGATACAGAACCACAGTGAATATTAGCGAAAAATGCAGATTGATATTTTACACCATCATGATGTGGATAAATACTGTCAAATTTGGACTGATACCAAATGACATCTCATCTCATTTTCCGTACCGCTTATTCCTCATTAGGGTCGCGGGGGTTGCTGGAGCCTATCTCGGCTGTCTTCAGGCACGAGGCAGGGGACATCCTGAATTGGTTGGCAGCCAATCGCAGGGCACACAAAGACATACAACAGTCACACTCACACCTAGGGACAATTTGGAGTGGTCAATCTGCCTGTCATGCATGTTTTTGGAGTGTGGGAGGAAACCGAAGGACCCGGAGAAAACCCACGCGGGTCCGGGGAGAACATGCAAACTCCACACAGGGAGGCCGGACTGGGACACGAACCGGTGACCTCTGCGCCGGGAAGCCGGCTTCACAGTGCAGAGATCACCGGTGTGCTAACCACACGACTACCGGGCCGCCCCCAAATGACATCTTGAAAGAGGAAATTTCAAGCGAGGGAGCTGGACCAAATAAGAAGGGAAAAAAGTGTCACTTTCATACGGAATTGCCATAGGATTATTTTCACGATGACATTATCAAAGTGCGTTTGTCTCGTCTGCCAATTATCACAGTGAACTCGAGTAATGGCAAAAAAAAGTACATTAAGTTGGAAGATATTTCTCATAAAATATAAAGGGTAGATCATTTTGACTTGGTCATTTCAAAAGTAGCTTCCATGCTGAAAAAGTATGAGCACCCCTGGTCGATCGGGATTCTCGCCGGTTGACCTCCATTTTATATACAGTATATACACTCAAAACCCACCTCAAAACCACCCATTTATCTCATGTTTTTATTTATAACTGTATTTCATTTATTATTGTATCTATTTTTGTGCTTGTCTGTGTCCCTGAGAGCTTTGAAAGGCACTTGAAAATAAAATGTATTATTATTATTATAGTAGTATAGTGTTATACTGCCCCCACGCGGTGATTTTGGAGAATTTCATCATTTGGTTTCTGCCCGTTTTTCAAGGTCTACTAGGGATGGTAGCACACATGATGTTCACAACAGCCTTCCAGTTGACTGTCAGTCTGGGTCCAGAAGACTGGAAACCTCAGACATGGGACTACAGTTGGTCATACATGTGAGTCAACACATGTACATACGTTTTACGTGTACTATTGTGGTTGAAAACAAATGAGTTCCAAAGTACAGTATTTTAATGGCATGACATTTAAACTATGCTCCTCTTTAGATTAGCGTGGAGTTCCTTTACAGCGTGCATGGCATCCTCTGTCACGACCATCAACCGCTACACTAAAACCATCCTGGAGTTCAAGCACAAGCGAAGGAACATTGAGAAGAATTTAAAGATCAAGCAAAAGCTGTTGGAGCTAGATGCTCCTGAGCAGGTATGGGACATGTATATCAGCTCGGTGCCAAGTACTGCAGAGGAGCTACTGGACCTTTCATCCAATGGCCGCAAACTGTCCAACACCTCCATCTTCTTGGATCTCAATGACCTACCGGGCCAGCAGGGGGAAGAGTACTGTTAGAGGAGCTATTTATTGATTAAATGTCATAATGTCATGGGTTTTAATTACTTTGGAGTTGAAGGGGTCTGTTTTGGTGGCCTCAGTATAGCATCTGTTTTTTTGCAGATGATGTGGTACATTTGGGGCCTTCAAGCGGGGCTCTCCAACTCTCTCTGGAGCGTTTCGCAGCAAAATGTGAAGTGGTTGGGATGAGAATCAGCACCTCCAAATCTGAGACAATGGTTCTCAGTCGGAAAAGGGTGGAGTGCCCCCTCCATGTCGGGAAGGAGATCGTGCCTCAAGTGGAAGAGTTGAAGTATCTAGGAGTCTTGTTCACGAATGAGAGTACGGGGGAGCGAGCGATCGACAGGCGGATCCGTGCGGCGTCTGCTATGATGCAGACTTTGTACCGACCTGTCGCGGTGAAAAAGGAGCTGAGCAAAAAGGCGAAGTTCTCAATTTACCGGTCGATCTACGTCCCAACCCTCATCTATGGCCACGAGCGATGGGTTGTGACCGAAAGAACGAGATACAAGCGGCCGAAATGAGCGTTCTCTGTAGGGTGTCCGGTGAGAAGCTCGGTCATCCGCGAGGGGCTCAGAGTCGAGCCGCTTCTCCTCCACATAGAGAGGAGACAGATGAGGTGGCTCAGGCATCTGAATAGGTTGCCCCCTGGACGCCTCCCTGAGGTGTTCCGGGCATGCCCCACTGGAAGGAGACCCCGGGAACAACCTCGGACACGCTGGAGAGACTGTCCCCAAGCTGGCATGGGAACGCCTCGGATTCCGCCAGGACAGGCTGGAAGAAGTGGCTCGAGAGAGGAGTCTGGGCTTCCCCACTGAAGCTGCTGCCCCCCCCCCCACCCGACCCCGGATAAACGGCAGAAGATGGATGGATGAATGGAAGTTACAATTTTCATACTAGCTTTATGGTGAAACATGAAGTATCTGGTTTGTATCGGAGCAAACTGAATCCAAATAAATTTCGTTGTGTTTCGGTGGAGAGGGGCTTTTTATCTTTACGTGGTGAGACGTTGCCGAGTTGTTTGGCTTCAAAATTCGTGCGCTTCAGTCTCTCGATTTGAATACAGCAAGTGATTTTTTTATGCATG
Source organism: Hippocampus bargibanti (assembly GCF_051943395.1). Taxonomy (NCBI): domain Eukaryota; kingdom Metazoa; phylum Chordata; class Actinopteri; order Syngnathiformes; family Syngnathidae; genus Hippocampus; species Hippocampus bargibanti. The sequence continues at coordinate 2,408,780 of NC_142748.1, read as the reverse complement.
TAAATAAACCTAAAGTTGAGAGCACAATGTAGTTTAACCGTTTTCCTTTGGCACCATGAAAAGTCATATCCCCCCATTTTGAGCTAATGTTATTCATCATCAAGAAAGCTCTTCAAAATTCAGTCTTAACTCTGGACAGTAATGTTCTTCGTGTTGTACACGTTACCTTAAGAATAAAATAAATGTCTTTACCATGTCTTTCTGGAAGTCACACTGGAGCGTGCATGGTACTACCAGTGTACTGTAACCAAACAGAAATGTGAACGAAGAATAAAATTAATGTACTTACCCTATCATTTCTGAATGTCTCACTAGTGTGTGCATGGTACTGCCAGTGTGTTGTAAAGACTACGGAAGAGGATTAGGGCCACGGAAGAAAAAAATATGGTTGGCCAAATTCTTACTTTGAAGAAAGAATTCTGACTTTATTCTCAGAATTCTGATTTTGTGACGTTTGTGGAGCTATTGATTTTTGGCCCCGTCACCGTGTACAGTACGTAAATGTGGCTCGGGAGGAAGGACATACACTTATCGTCACCTATCGACTTTTTGCGTGGCCGAGGAGTGTCGGAAGACATCCTTTCTCTTTTGGAGGAGCAGAGGGTGAGTAAACAGTGCGTTCTGTTTGTTTCATTTAATGGCCGTTGTGTCCATAGTTAACGTGCTCCGCGGAGCTGATAACTCCGTTGCTAGCGCGAATACTGTATAATGAATGGATGCACCCGATTTACATTCGCGAATAAATGAAAAGTAACCATTTATGAATGACAGTGGCCGGTTGGAGAATCACTGCAGTTAAAATCATCGTGGATTGAACACATTGTGATCCCACGTTCTGTCGTATTTCTGTGTGTACATAGTTTTAAGTACTGTAGGCACACGCATGCATCAACGAAGTCAAAAGTTGATGAACTGCTGTCTGAATAGGGACTTTATTTTGATAGTTGCATGTTGTAAGGCAAATATTTCCCAAATATTTTCAAGCATCAATGTACCTGTCACGTTTTGCTAGGTGGTGATGGCGGGTGCGGATCCCAAAAAGCAGGCAGAAGTGAGTAGGAGGTTGTTTGACAAATTGTATTAAAATAAAGGTCAGCAGGAACAAAATGTAAAACATCAAAATCATATGAATGGAAAGTATTAAAATATATGATGTGATACAGAACCACAGTGAATATTAGCGAAAAATGCAGATTGATATTTTACATCATTGAATGATGTGGATAAATACTGTCAAATTTGGACTGATACCAAATGACATCTCATCTCATTTTCCGTACCGCTTATTCCTCATTAGGGTCGCGGGGGTTGCTGGAGCCTATCTCGGCTGTCTTCAGGCACGAGGCAGGGGACATCCTGAATTGGTTGGCAGCCAATCGCAGGGCACACAAAGACATACAACAGTCACACTCACACCTAGGGACAATTTGGAGTGGTCAATCTGCCTGTCATGCATGTTTTTGGAGTGTGGGAGGAAACCGGAGGACCCGGAGAAAACCCACGCGGGTCCGGGGAGAACATGCAAACTCCACACAGGGAGGCCGGACTGGGACACGAACCGGTGACCTCTGCGCCGGGAAGCCGGCTTCACAGTGCAGAGATCACCGGTGTGCTAACCACACGACTACCGGGCCGCCCCCAAATGACATCTTGAAAGAGGAAATTTCAAGCGAGGGAGCTGGACCAAATAAGAAGGGAAAAAAGTGTCACTTTCATACGGAATTGCCATAGGATTATTTTCACGATGACATTATCAAAGTGCGTTTGTCTCGTCTGCCAATTATCACAGTGAACTCGAGTAATGGCAAAAAAAGTACATTAAGTTGGAAGATATTTCTCATAAAATATAAAGGGTAGATCATTTTGACTTGGTCATTTCAAAAGTAGCTTCCATGCTGAAAAAGTATGAGCACCCCTGGTCGATCGGGATTCTCGCCGGTTGACCTCCATTTTATATACAGTATATACACTCAAAACCCACCTCAAAACCACCCATTTATCTCATGTTTTTATTTATAATTGTATTTCATTTATTATTGTATCTATTTTTGTGCTTGTCTGTGTCCCTGAGAGCTTTGAAGGGCACTTGAAAATAAAATGTATTATTATTATTATTATAGTAGTATAGTGTTATACTGCCCCCACGCGGTGATTTTGGAGAATTTCATCATTTGGTTTCTGCCCGTTTTTCAAGGTCTACTAGGGATGGTAGCACACATGATGTTCACAACAGCCTTCCAGTTGACTGTCAGTCTGGGTCCAGAAGACTGGAAACCTCAGACATGGGACTACAGTTGGTCATACATGTGAGTCAACACATGTACATACGTTTTACGTGTACTATTGTGGTTGAAAACAAATGAGTTCCAAAGTACAGTATTTTAATGGCATGACATTTAAACTATGCTCCTCTTTAGATTAGCGTGGAGTTCCTTTACAGCGTGCATGGCATCCTCTGTCACGACCATCAACCTCTACACTAAAACCATCCTGGAGTTCAAGCACAAGCGAAGGAACATTGAGAAGAATTTAAAGATCAAGCAAAAGCTGTTGGAGCTAGATGCTCCTGAGCAGGTATGGGACATGTATATCAGCTCGGTGCCAAGTACTGCAGAGGAGCTACTGGACCTTTCATCCAATGGCCGCAAACTGTCCAACACCTCCATCTTCTTGGATCTCAATGACCTACCGGGCCAGCAGGGGGAAGAGTACTGTTAGAGGAGCTATTTATTGATTAAATGTCATAATGTCATGGGTTTTAATTACTTTGGAGTTGAAGGGGTCTGTTTTGGTGGCCTCAGTATAGCATCTCTGTTTTTTGCAGATGATGTGGTACATTTGGGGCCTTCAAGCGGGGCTCTCCAACTCTCTCTGGAGCGTTTCGCAGCAAAATGTGAAGCGGTTGGGATGAGAATCAGCACCTCCAAATCTGAGACAATGGTTCTCAGTCGGAAAAGGGTGGAGTGCCCCCTCCATGTCGGGAAGGAGATCGTGCCTCAAGTGGAAGAGTTGAAGTATCTAGGAGTCTTGTTCACGAATGAGAGTACGGGGGAGCGAGCGATCGACAGGCGGATCGGTGCGGCGTCTGCTATGATGCAGACTTTGTACCGACCTGTCGCGGTGAAAAAGGAGCTGAGCAAAAAGGCGAAGTTCTCAATTTACCGGTCGATCTACGTCCCAACCCTCATCTATGGCCATGAGCGATGGGTCGTGACCGAAAGAACGAGATACAAGCGGCCGAAATGAGCGTTCTCTGTAGGGTGTCCGGTGAGAAGCTCGGTCATCCGCGAGGGGCTCAGAGTCGAGCCGCTTCTCCTCCACATAGAGAGGAGACAGATGAGGTGGCTCAGGCATCTGAATAGGTTGCCCCCCTGGACGCCTCCCTGAGGTGTTCCGGGCATGCCCCACTGGAAGGAGACCCCGGGAACAACCTCGGACACGCTGGAGAGACTGTCCCCAAGCTGGCATGGGAACGCCTCGGGTTCCGCCAGAACAGGCTGGAAGAAGTGGCTCGAGAGAGGAGTCTGGGCTTCCCCACTGAAGCTGCTGCCCCCCCCCCCCACCCGACCCCGGATAAACGGCAGAAGATGGATGGATGAATGGAAGTTACAATTTTCATACTAGCTTTATGGTGAAACATGAAGTATCTGGTTTGTATCGGAGCAAACTGAATCCAAATAAATTTCGTTGTGTTTCGGTGGAGAGGGGCTTTTTATCTTTACGTGGTGAGACGTTGCCGAGTTGTTTGGCTTCAAAATTCGTGCGCTTCAGTCTCTCGATTTGAATACAGCAAGTGATTTTTTTATGCATGTAAATAAACCTAAAGTTGAGAGCACAATGTAGTTTAACCGTTTTCCTTTGGCACCATGAAAAGTCATATCCCCCCATTTTGAGCTAATGTTATTCATCATCAAGAAAGCTCTTCAAAATTCAGTCTTAACTCTGGACAGTAATGTTCTTCGTGTTGTACACGTTACCTTAAGAATAAAATAAATGTCTTTACCATGTCTTTCTGGAAGTCACACTGGAGCGTGCATGGTACTACCAGTGTACTGTAACCAAACAGAAATGTGAACGAAGAATAAAATTAATGTACTTACCCTATCATTTCTGAATGTCTCACTAGTGTGTGCATGGTACTGCCAGTGTGTTGTAAAGACTACGGAAGAGGATTAGGGCCACGGAAGAAAAAAATATGGTTGGCCAAATTCTTACTTTGAAGAAAGAATTCTGACTTTATTCTCAGAATTCTGATTTTGTGACGTTTGTGGAGCTATTGATTTTTGGCCCCGTCACCGTGTACAGTACGTAAATGTGGCTCGGGAGGAAGGACATACACTTATCGTCACCTATCGACTTTTTGCGTGGCCGAGGAGTGTCGGAAGACATCCTTTCTCTTTTGGAGGAGCAGAGGGTGAGTAAACAGTGCGTTCTGTTTGTTTCATTTAATGGCCGTTGTGTCCATAGTTAACGTGCTCCGCGGAGCTGATAACTCCGTTGCTAGCGCGAATACTGTATAATGAATGGATGCACCCGATTTACATTCGCGAATAAATGAAAAGTAACCATTTATGAATGACAGTGGCCGGTTGGAGAATCACTGCAGTTAAAATCATCGTAAAATACAAAGTATCAAAAGAAAATCAAGTGTAAAAGTCCGCCAAGGTTAAACAAACACATGCACCGCATACAATGCATGCAATTGCAGACAAAGCATGCAAGAAACATGCAGCAAACAATGAACCGACACCCGATGGTCGTGCCGGGTGTCCTTTTTAGTGTCAGTGATTAAAACGACCAGCACCTGCGAGGCTGCAGGCAGGGCTAACGTCGCTACCCGTTGGTCGCCAATCTGATCGGGACGACCAGCACCTGTGCAGGTGCAGGCGGGGCCGACAGCGCCCCCCCGTTGGTCGCCAACCAGACCATGACAGTACCCCCCTTCAAGGGGCTGCTTCCAGAAGTCCCAACAGTCTCCCAAAAGGTCCACACGCCAGGGAACAATGGTGGACACGGCAATCGCTGCCTCTCCGGCATACGACGGGCGGCGGCCTGATGGGAACGGGACTCAGCCTGGGGTGGACAAAGACGCGGCACGGATCGTCGTGGGCGTGAGTGCGATCCCTCTTGCACGTTCACGCGACGGCGCATGGCTCAACGTGGACGTCGAACTGCCAGGCGCAGAATGGCACCCCGTACGACCGTATGAGACCAGGTCTCGGCCGGACGCCGACGTGGGCGTGAACTGCCCGGCACCGGGCAAAGGAGACCAGTCCTGAGCAGCTCCGGGATCCAGCGGTGAGTGGGGTTTCCGACTGACGTTGACGCGGACGTTGCACGGCTCGTCGTGGATGAGACTCAATTCGGCGTGGCTGGACGTGGGCGTGCACTGCCAGACACCCAGTGTCACCCTGGACGGCCACCTGGAGCCATGCGCCGTCGCGTGAACGTGCGAGAGGGATCGCACTCACGCCCACGACGATCCGTGCTGCGTCTTCGTCCACCCCAGGCCGAGTCCCGTTCCCATCAGGCCGCCACCCGTCGTATGCTGGAGAGCCAGCGGTTGCCGTCTCCACCATTGTTCCCCGTCGAGTGGACCTTTTGGGAGACTGTTGGAACTTCTGGAAGCAGCCCCTTGAAGGGGGGGTACTGTCATGATCTGGTTGGCGACCAACGGGGGGCGCTGTCGGCCCCGCCTGCACCTGCGAGGCTGCAGGCAGGGCTGACGTCGCTACCCGTTGGTCGCCAATCTGATCGGGTACAAAGATTCCACAGCATATAGCTATAGTTTACGTTTTAAGACTTGCGCTGAATATTCATGAAGTCCTGTTTTCGAGTTGATGACGATCCCCATGTGACGTCACGTTTGGACCGCCCCTGACCGAGAAAGCGACATACAATGCATTTTGGGTACTTTGTTTGGTCTGAAAACTTCGTGTTGATCCGTGTTGATGGTGAAATTAGAAAGAAAACACATAAATAACGCGATGGTGAATCGTTGTGTGTTGCACCAAGACAAGACATAAATTCCCAGCTGACAAATCAGCCCATTTCCAACGGAGCTTGGGCGCAATCTTCTGCATTTTCTGGGTGCTACATTGCTGTCATTGACGGCTCGAATTGATATGGGAGGACTCCTTGAATCAATTGCAAACATTTATGCTTTCCTCTTTAAAACTATTTGAATCATATTCATAACTGACTTTGAAGTCATTTTTATTTGTGTTTTTCATTTAACTAAAAATATCAGCCTGCCTGATTTGGGTATTTTAGATGCTATAAAACGTTTTTCTGATGTCAGTGGGAAACAAAAACAAAAATGGTGCCGGTTGTCCTTTAAATGTAGTATGTACAAACCTCATAGCACAGTAAGAACACTACAACCCAATTTATTAACTGTCTTTCAATTGTGAAAAATATCCCTGATCAGTTAATAAATTTGTCTCAAGGAATATGGCGTTTACATACTATTTCGCAGATACTTGGAGGAGGAAATGGAAATAGATTAAAATAACATGCACTGTGATTTATCAAGATTGCATCCTGTTTTTAATAAGTTTCCATCGAAGGGGCAAAGTTAAAGAAATCAACATTTATTGAAAAATGGAATCACTTTCAAAATTCAAAACATATTACTACACAACGAAATATTCAAGCTCAATAATACCTACTTGTGTTAAATTCCGCCAAATCATAGATGGTTTGTCCTGACCGCGCGCTCAACAAACTCCTCACTGACGCCCTCGCCTACACGCACAAACAAAACACGTGTACCGTCGCCGAGCACACAAACATAGACTACCTGCAGTTGAAATTTGCATACTCGGCACGGCAGCCAATCAGAAGCCTGCTTCTTTCTTCCGGACTTTCGCAAGCGTTATAAAGTCGTGCAATTGCATGTCATTTTCCAAAATAGATGCACAGAACCTCAGCCCAGAAGAAAGATTCAAAAGAAGCTAACAACATATGTTACGCTACAAAACGTAAATTTACATTAAACCCTGACTGGAAAGTGTACGTGAGACTTATGAAAGGGGCCTAGTGGCTCGTAGGAAGCAATGCAAATGTTGCATTGTGCACCGCAATGACAATCGACTACTGCAGCAAATTCTACAGCCATGCACATTTACCTTAAATTAAGCAAGGTAGCATTTGTAGTAGGTGCATTCTTGATTTAAAAAAAACTTTATGCTTTGTTACAATGTTTTTTTAATGTGATTAGTTGTCTCTTTGTGCTTCAAGTTGTGAAAAATGGGACAACGACCAGCACCTGTGCAGGTGCAGGCGGGGCCGACAGCGCCCCCCGCTGGTCGCCAACCAGATCATGACACAGGCAAAGACGAATGCATGAATGAACTGCATTAAAGGACAACTGACGTCTCCGGACAAGTTGTGTCCATAATTTGTAAAATGGCTTCAAATGACTTCTACTGAGTGTATTTTACAAAGATTCCATCACATATAGCTATATTTTACGTTTTAAGACTTGTGCTGAACATTCAGGAAGTCTTATTTTTGAGTTGGTGACGAGTCCTCACGTTACGTCATGAAAGGACCACCCCTGACCGACAAAAAGACACATTGTCGCAGTCCTTCATCACGTCAATGTATTTTGCTGTACTGTTTATCTGAAAACCTTGATGTTACATCCAAAATCCACCAGCAGAGGGAGTCCAAGCTCCATGAAAGGAATCTATCAGTCTGTGGAAACGGGCTGATTCATTCCTCACGGGAGCTGGTCGCCATTTTTGGGTGCAACATTCCCCCCTGCCCGTTTGCTTCAAAATGACACGGAATAAATTATTTAATCGATTGCAAACATGTATGCTTTCTTCTTCAGAACTATTTCTATTTCAGAACTATTCATAACTGGATGTGTAACAAGAAAGCATATTATCCGAATCTGAAGCCATTGTTTTTATTCTCCAGCAATGCAAGACGTCTTGGCGTGACGTCACGAACAGGGGGCGGGACTTTCTGAAAATGCCCAATTCGCAGCTCAATTTTTTGCAGATTTTGGACACTTTAAGTCATTTTTATTGGTGTTTTGCATTTGAATAGAAATATCATACTGCGTGTTTTGGGTATTTTAGATGCTATAAAACGTTTTTCTGATGTCAGTTAAAAAACAAAAAAGTGACGTTGGTTGTCCTTCACCAGAAGAATTGAAAGGGAGAACTTGGAAGGGAGTTAAATATTTCATGAAAAACCGCATTAATAAATTAATGAGAATGTCCGCAAAACTCAATTAAAGGTTAGGTTCGAAACTAAGGAAAGTTTAGGTTTGGCAGCTGGAACAATGCATTGTTTTTATGTATGTTATATGTGTCATGTGCACTTGTTACCCTTACAAAATAAATTGGTCCCACCAAAAAAAAATCTGAATTGCATTCAGACATATTCCTGATTTTGCTGAACTCAATATGTGTGATATATACTCTGTGTTGACTACTAATAGGTAAATTGGATGGTAGGGCGGAGCTGGTGAAGATCTCTGAAGGTAAACTGTTATCTAGTGGCTTGTGTTATCATTTGACGTATAAAACTGTTACAAAACAGACCAATGATGAAATGGTGAGCAACCAATATAATTCAATTCAATTCAATACAACACAGAGACAATAGCTTTTATTTCAACATATTGAGTGTTTTTTTTCTTGAATATTTGTCGACTAAACTTCTGGACACACCAATTTTGTCCAGCACTTTTATTTCAGTCTTGAACGTTTTACACGCAGTTGTTAACATGAGAGCAAATTGTATTTATTTTCTTACCACAATGTCTTGAATGTATGAAATTACAGGTTGATGTATTTCAATTATTAAAAAGATCGGAGGCTGCCATTGAAATTGGTACGTGAGCAGTGTTAAGTTCAATCTATTTTATAATTGTCATGTTATTTGTTAATTAATTTTTTGTTCTTTTGACTTCAAGACGGCGCCGCGAGAGTGGCTGCCTTTCCAGCAGCTTCTGTATTTTCCTTTTCTACTTTCATTTCTTTGATAACTTTGCTGCTGTGAAATGTAAATTGCTCCACTGCGAAACTAATAAAGTCAAATTCAATCCAATAAATATGCAAGAAAATGTATTTTTGTTTGAGCAACTTTTGATTGAAAATTGAGAAAATTAAAACATTGTCATTTAGGTCCGATATGCACAGGTTGTTTGTCAATATGGAATTAAAAGACAATAGATATTTTCCATAGATTGAACATACGAATCTAAAAACTACACAAAGAGCACACCAAGTGTTGGAACTCAGCACATTTATGAAACAAAAATTTGCTGGCAGCACCAATGGGATGTAATTCACAGATAAATAATAAAGAATAGCACATTGAAAAGTCCAATACTGGATGCAGTCAAACGTTTGGTTGTGACAGAACCTGGCCGACCTACATCTGGTGCTTGATTATTCTGTCAGATATCGTGTCAGAAAATGGGAGGGGGCTTGGACCTAGTTGTGCATGTGAACAAAATATTTCACAATTTATGTGTTCAAAATTTAGAATTGTTAAAAAAGATACGATCATGGCTCCTGCAAAACAATTGCTGACCTTACAGCCTCTAAATATTGTCTCTTTTAAAAAATAAGCACCACCTGCTGGTAGTTTTGATTTGACATGATTCGTTAAGTCCCCACGGAGTTGCGAAAAACCTGGAAAAATGTTACAAACATATTAACTCTACATGTTTGTAAATCTGACTATGATGACGTCGGTGCCTCTCCAGCCATGAACCTCACCGCACGTCACTGCAAGGGGCGCAGAAAATACTACTGGAACCTCCGCAACCTGCCCACCACCTTTTGCAGCTACTCCCCTCAGGCAGGCGCTACCGATCCATGCGCACCAAATCCAGCAGACATTTAAACAGCTTCTTCCCCCAAGCCATTAACTCTTTGAACTCTTTCAACTCTTTCAACAGTAGCCAAAATGGAACTGTATAGTGCCACTTAGCAGTTTTTTACGACGATACTAGTGCAGCGTGTTCTACCGGAAACAAATTCCTTGTGCGTTCTACAAACTAGGCAATAAAGATGATTCTGATTCTATTTATTTTTATAAAATAGACTTTAGTCACGTGCGTGTTGTTTCATTTGACACTCCAAACACTTCTTGATACGATAAAGACACATATCTTGACAATCTTCGTTGACGCTCTTACACAACAGAGAAGCCAGCCACACAACCACCCATAAAGCCGTGCTTGACAGCTCTTCAGCAGCAATGGCGTAACCCATGTGACCCAGATACCGGAAATGAGTCATCATCAGTCCCCGCCTTTCCTGATAAATCGCGTCCGTGGAAGAAGAGGCGGTCTTTTAGCGCTTTGCTGGATCAGCTTTGGAACACAGTTCTCCAAGATTATCGTCAAGGTAATCGGACCGCATTTAATATCTGCATATCCTGTCAGTAAACCTACCTGGTGATCCATATTCGTTATTTTAGTTGTTACATTTTGTCCAATAGACTTCTAAACCATAAAAAAACTGCCATATGCAAACTAAAAATCGGGGCGTTCTTCGAACGAGGCCGTCAGGTTAACTCTTCGTCGAGGAACTGCTCCTGTTGTTCACAATCGCAACTATTCGTGGGAAAAAGCGACAAACTGCTATCTGAAGTGGAACGTTGGAAAAAAATCGAATTGATGCTGATGCGCCAATTGAAATGAACATTTCAACGACTGTTGTGCTTTTCAATTTAAGCGTTTTAACGTGTGGCACGGTGAACGAATTGTGAGCATGTCACGGTACGGCCATGTTGGGTCCAAATGCCGCTGCGCTTGCTGAGTGCAATCTGCATTTCCTCACCGTTCTCGTGTGAATTTTCTCCGTGTGCTCCGTTTAGCCACTCAATGCAAAAAGTATGCATGGGAGGTTGAATGAACGCTGTAAGACAACCCCAGATGTGATTGTGAGTGCAAATTATTGTCGCCTGGCCCGCAATTGGATGACAACCAGTTCAAGGTCTGCTCCAAAGACAACTGGGATAGCGTCCACCATGCCAGCTACAGTGAGGCTAAGTGGATTAGTAAATGGACGGATGGATGGATGTTCTAAACGCAAATAGTGTGAACATCTTTGCTTGCATATATATATATATATATATATATATATATATATATATATATATATATATATATATATATATATATATATATATATATATATATATATATATATATATATATAAAAATATATAAGTGCTAACCACTCGACGCCCGGGCACAATATCCAATAGATTAAAAAAAATCTTTTAATGGTTGACATAGTCCAAATCCCCGCTTTCTACATTCACCGCAAGTTTGAAGTCCCCATTGGGTAGTTGAGAAAGTTCCCTGACCCATAATGCACGATGTGAGACAGATTTGCAAGCGTGAATGTCTACCATCTTTAGCATATCATATGTTGAATGTTATTTCTACTTTATTTAATTTTACTTGGTATTTCAACACTAACTTTGGTTTGGTTACATTGATATGAGCAACGTTTTCAATCGATTGCATCGGCACAAATTGGGCCTTGCCCCTTTTTGGGGGCAGTGCAGCATGACAGTATTTGTTGACATCTGTCCGTTAGCATTGCCCTATTGTTGTTTCATATAGAATTTGATGTCATCTGAAGATGTTTGAAGGTAACGAGTACCTTTTCAACAAGTGATCAAACTGATGAGTTATTTGATGAAAGATGAAACAATACTTGGACAAAAGTAGAAAATGGTTTTCTTCATTTATCGAAACTGTGGAATGTATGTCCCAATTACATTTCATTCAATAAATACAAATGTACAAATACATTTTGAACATTTTACAGAGGAACGATGTGAATGATCGTCATATTCCTGTTTTGATCCTATTAATTTGAACCAGTTCAGGGAGTACCCCCTAATGTCCGAAGACGGCTCAGATAGGCTGGATTAAATAAATTGAATGTTTTAACAGTCTGGCGGGTAGACACAGAACCATAGTGCCTTTGCTGTACATCCCAGCAGGGACATGAAAACACACAAGCGCCATGTGTGACCGTATGAAATTTTTATCGGCACGTATTGTGAGGGTGGGGGGGCATTTGTGAGCATATTGGGCGCACTGCCGATTTCTCCTGTTGCTTGAACCCAAACTGGATTGTTGCTCAGGAACAACAAAGGTTGTGGTTCAATTAGACCTGGCAAATGTTTAAAACTGCAGCTCAGATGTGATATTTTTGCCTCTTTTGTCACTGTTTTTGACAGTCTGAATGGCACTTTTATGATTTCCTTTTCTTTTAATGCACATGAAGGGGATATATTTTGCTTTGCAACCCCTATTGGCTGGGGTTATATTTAATGTGTAAAGTCGGAATTGATTGAAAAAATAAAGAAAAAAGATATCCTGTTGGACCATTAAGTCATGCAGTGTGAAGTTGGAACCCAAAGTGTTGGTCAAATGTTAGGGTTAGCATTTATAGTATATAATATCTAGGTATTTGAAATGTTTTTTGTGTGTGATTTTTTTTTTTTTTTTTTTCTTTCTGTCCCCAGAGTCATGGCAGACCAGAACGAGCGCACATTTATTGCCATCAAGCCTGACGGCGTGCAGAGAGGCATCATCGGGGAGGTCATTACAAGATTTGAGAGGAAAGGTTTCAAACTTGTGGGCATGAAAATGCTTCAGGTAAGTCGATGCTTTAACCTCCCAACCATATTTAACAATCTCGTGCCGCACTTTAAATTGATTTTACGATACTGACAACATTTTTACTCAAGTATGTCATTGGTGCAGAGGGGCGGAATGAGCCGATTAGCGATCAACTCTATTTTTGATCCTTGAATCGGAGATAATCTGAGTCAAAGCCCTCCCCTTTTGTACTTGTGTCTCCAAGTGTTTATCAACGATAGTCAGTCCAGACCAAGACAGCTCAATTTTTTTTTCCCGGGTTGTTTTGTGAATGTTCTTGTTGCTGTGTTGACACGTGTGGCATTTAGGCCAGTAGATAAGACTTAGGTCAGTCTGCATTTTGGGGTCGGGTTGGAAATGTGTTTGATAAAAATCTAAAACCAAGAACAGGTATGATGTCATGAAAGGTAAGTTGAAATAAAAATAAAACTGGACAACAGATGGTCAAATCGTATGATATAACATTAGACTAGTAAACACCGAATGGGGAACACACCTGGTTTGTTAATGTAGGATATTAACAGATGACTATCGCAAAAAGAGCATGCTAACAAGTTTGCCGAAATCTCTGCCTGCTGCCGATGTCACACTCAAAGCTCAGTGACCACTTCCATCTGAGAACATCCAGTTTTTGTAATCCTTTACAACAGCAATATCGTGTTGATCCATTGTTAGGAGTGGTCTTTGTCTCGTGTCAAAATGAGAACAGCATGTTGAGAGGGACTCTTTAAACACAAGCTCTAGTTAAATTTTATTCGTCGATTGAGGGAACAAATTGTCAAATTTGCCGTGAAGCTCATTCTCGTGAGAGAACGGGAACTTGTGCAAAAAGAACTGGGCCATCTTACAGTTGGACATGTGCGTTCAAAAGCTTGGAGAATGTCTCATTGAATTCACATGTAAAGATTTTTGAATGCATTGAAGCTTGTCCTGAAGTTTCACCCAAAAGCCAAATACCCCAAACTTGCTTTGTATGTGTGTACTCATCGATGTTGCAGCTGTAACAAAACGCTTTGCAGATCCATCATTCATTTTTCCGGACCGCTTTATCCTCACCAGCTGTCTTCAAGCACATTCTGAATTGGTTGCCACGCCAGGGTCAAACAACAGTACACACTCTCGTTTACACCTGGGGACAATTTGGAGTGTTCAATCAGCCTCCCATGCATGTTTTTGGAATGTGGGTGGAAACCGAAGACACTGACCAGAAAATAGCAATAACATTACACAACAGAACAGATGTTACTATGTACTGTATTATGTACTGTACTATGTTTATATTCTAAGTCACAATGTGTTTGTGTGTGTTTAAATTCATATTTTTTTCAACACTTGTGAAACGGCATCATGGTTAGCGCTTGGCCTTACGGTTTCAGTTAAAATGGAGGCCTTGGGTTTTCTCCACGGACTCCCATTTTCTCCCTCCTGCATGCCAAAAACACGAAGGATATGTTGATTGATCACTCTAAATCAGGGGTGTTCTACTCATTTTTTTACCATAAGCCACATTGAAATTACGGTTTCCTCTCGAGGGCAGTTATGAATTTCAGGAAATCATTAGATCAGGGGTGGCCAACCAGTCAGATGAGGAGCCATTTTTTTATTACGTTACTGCAAAGAGCCACACACACACGCACGTGAAAGCCCAGGAGTCGCATTGAAGCAGCCAAAGAGCCACATGTGGCTCACGAGCCTCGGGTTGCTAATCAGAATGTTTCATCTCCTCCACATATTACGTACAGAACGCACTACAAATTAATGAGTGAATTTTAAAATCTGACCGTGCCATCCATGATGGAAATCTGAGGTCAAGAATAATGACTGTTATTGTGGTTTCCATGGGACAATTTTGAAGTTTGGTTGGAACTTTAGCAAGCATCACGGCGCTTAACATGCTTTTTTTTTTTTCTTTCGCGGGCCAAATAAACTTGTGTGGCTGGCCATATTTGGCCGCCCGGGCCTTGACTTTGCCATTTAGATAATGGTTGAATAGTCTAATTAAAGATTAAGTGTAAATAAATGCATTTAACCTTGATCATTTACAATTGAACTGCACAAACACAGTGATTCTTCAGTGTACCACCAGAGGGAGGCTACATACAGTTGTGGTATCCATCCCAAACTTCAAGAATCAATGGTGAGATCTATGAGAAAATGAAAATAGTGAGAATACTTTCTGACCGAGTTGGCTGTGCCCATTCATTCTTTCAGGCATCTGAGGACCTTCTGATGGAGCACTATAGTGACCTGAAAGAGCGTCCATTCTTCCCCGACCTTGTCAATTTCATGAGCAGCGGTCCGGTGGTTGCCATGGTGAGAGACCTCATAAAAATGCACTAAACCTGGACATTGTGGGTCAAATTTGTTGGAATTGTATTTATTTATCTTTGGACATTAGGTGTGGGAAGGCAAAGGGGTTGTTAAGACCGGCAGGGTGATGCTTGGCGAAACCAACCCAGCAGATTCCAAGCCCGGAACAATTAGAGGAGATTTCTGCATTGATGTTAGCAAGTAAGTATTATTTAACCACAACCTGCGTATAGTCTCTCAATATAGTTGTCTTATGTATATTTGTGTGTGTACGTGTGTGTGCGTGTACACAGAAACATTATCCACGGAAGTGACTCTGTTCAGAGCGCTACAAAGGAAATCTCCCTGTGGTTCAAGCAGGACGAGCTGACTACCTATACCAGCTGTGCCTCCAGCTGGATCTACTAAGTGCTGTACTGTCCTCAAATACCCCTTTATCCAAACCAATTCAACCTTCCACAGTAGTTCTTGCAGTGTCCATTTGTCTTGGTAGCATTCCGTTTGATGTACAGATGACATTGTCCAATTTATACTGCAAAATAAATAGTGTAGGCTCAATGATGTCATTCATTGCTGGGAGGAGAAGATCGTGCCGTTTTCTTCCATACCACAAAGGAGGAGCAGCAGGTAGGTAAGCCATGCTTCAAGATTCTGACATTAGGCACACAATGGAAGGTGTCTTTCATTTAGTTTTACGTTTTCCCGGAGATGCAACGGCACCAATGTTCCACCCAAGATGCATTACTACGCACTGGTCGTACCCTCAGCGCACAAGAAAACCTATCCCATGCGCGCCAAATGAATTAGATGTATGTGTAGCTATTTTTCTGCTTTAATATGCTTTGGAATTCAGTGAGTGGCGCAGGTATCCAGCCAATCACCCAATACGATACATTGGACCCTTGATAGTCAATCACGCACGTAATTGTCAGTACGTGACATTGTTCTCTGCTTCCAAAAAGTGATACGCTGAGCACAAAAAGTAATTTGAATGATGTTGAGATTATACAAAGTCTCAAGATGGGAAAAGGGACTGGTGCAAGATTGTGGGGAGCGCAAAGGACTGGGAGTAAAAAAAATGAATGTCAGAGAAAAAGGTGAGCAAGTTAAAGTTCTAATTGGCTATACTTTTACTTGCCATTAAAATAGACTGAATATTGGATGTGGTTGGTTTCATTATTTTTCAATGATTAAAAATATGCAGATAAAATATTTTTTCACATTTTCAGGTTGTGGTGTGACATGTTTTTTTTTTTTTTTTCAATGAGCAAAATCTGCCGTGGCTCAAAAGATTGGGGAAAACACCCGGAGTAGACAACAGAGGGCTCCAGACTTCTTTTATTCACAATTTGTAATTGTGAGATAAAATGATTACTCTCTGGTTCAGGTTCTTCACGGTGTTAGAAGAAGGTAGTAAAATCAGCAGGAATCAAGTTGAGTACAAAGATTATTTTAATCTTGGTCAGCAGAGAGAGAGGCATGTGCTCTTGTTGAAATGAGGGCCTGAGGGAAGAGCAAGAGATCTCTCGGGAAGTACATCATTTCAAAAGAACCTATCAGCTACGCGCGATACAAGGATCTTCTTTTTCCTTTAAGGGGTCGCCACAGCGAATCCGTGTCCTCGAGATACAAGGATGAAATATGATATTGGATTGAAATAAAGTTTAATGGACAACCGACACCTCGTCCGCGTCCATAATTTGTAAAATCACTTCAAATAACTTCTATTCACCGCATTCTACAAAGATTCCACCACATATAGCTATATTTCACATTTTAAGACTCGCGCTAAATATTCATGAAGTCTTGTTTTTGAGTTGAGACGATGCTGGAGTGATGTCACTGAGGGAACGCCCCTGACTGAGAAAGTGACACCCAATGCATTTTGGTACAGTGAGACCTCAACTTACAAACTTTTTGTCTTACAAATGTCGAATTTATGAAAATTAAACCTTATAATAAGCATCGATGAGAAGGTTTCTTCAGCCGTCATCTGTACAAAAGTGAAGGTTTCGGACGTTTCGCCTCCTATCCAAGAGGCTTCGTCAGCGAACTAAAGTGAACTTTAGTTCGCTGACGAAGCCTATGACGGCTGAAGAAACCTTCTCATCGATGGACCACTCCTGTACGACAGAGCTTACACAGACTTATAATAAGCACTATTTTCATAATACACACCCACCACGGCTGGCGGAGTGATCTTCGGCGGAAGCACACGACCGAACAGCACCAGAGGTTAAGTTACCAACAGTCCTTATGGAAGGTGACTCTCCTTCCATAAGCCATCAACGACCATCAAAAAGGTAAATAAAACTTTATTTTACAGCACAGTTTATTTCTTTAATTACATTCGTCATGTAATGCGCCTCTCTTTCCAAACAGCAATTTCCTTTGACCTTCGACCTCCAACGCCATTCCATCAAGCCAGAAATGACCATCACAAATGTAAATAGTGACTTTATTATACAATGCAGTGTATTTCTTTCATTACAATACAATAGCACATTTATTATACTTAGAATAAGGTATGTTGTGTGTAGTTTTAAGGCTTATTTAGTTGAAAATTATATTTTATGGAAACCCGGGAACGGATTATTCCCATTTTAATGGTTTCCTATGGGACATTTTTTTTTAGATACACACTTTTCGCCTTACACGCTCTGTCTGGGAACCAATTAAGTTCGGAAGTCGAGGTCTCACTGCCCTTTGCCGAGGCTGACATCAAAGGGTTGAAAGGCGCACTTGAAGGATTTACACACGTCAGCTCACTGTACTTTGTTTCGTCTGAAAACACTGTGTTGATCGTTACATAAGTAACGCGATGGTGAATCGTGTGGCAGCCAATTGCGGTAACACACATAAAGAAGGTGTAAGTAAACACAAATTCCCACCGGACAAACGATGTAGCATATCAAACTGAGCAGAGCAGTATAGCGCCAGCCAAGGAGCTCCCCGGAGTGCACGAATCCCCGCTTCAATAACCGCTGTCAACCTATCAGCCTGACAATGGGTAGAAAGTTGCTTTCATTGGTGAAAGCAATCGTCATAATAGTGGATCAAACCTATCGGACAAACATTCACCTGCTGGAATGAGGAGCTAACCGGAGTTAGCGATGGCTAACCGCTGTCATTCATACGTTCGTAACTTCATCTTGAAAGTTTAAAGAATGTTTTGCATGCACAACCAGTAAACAATCTGCATTGATGTTGACATCTTGTAACTTATGTTATTCATGTCCTTATATGCCACATATCACCCAATTGATGCATTATTGCTTATTCACTGAGCTTCATATATATGTACTTCATATGTCGTGTCCTTCACCACTTTCATCGCTTACGGCTCGAATTGATACGTTTAATCGATCGCAAATAACTTTTTTCGAATCTAAACTCTGAAGCCATTGTTTTGATTCTTGAGCAAGGCAGTTTGTGACCCAAAGTGATGTAACGAACAAGGGGGCGGGACTTTCTGAATCTCTCCAGTTTTTAGCTAATTATTGGCAGTTTTGGGCAACTTTAAGTCATTTTTATTGGTGTTTTGCGTTTGACTAAAAATATCCGGTGTGTTTTGGGTATTTTAGATGCTATTAAACGTTTTTCTAATGTCAGTTAGGAAACAAAAAATGGTGTCGGTTGTCCTTTAAAGGACAACCAACGTCCCCGGACAAGTTGTGTCCATAATTTGTAAAATGGCTTCAAATGACTTCTACTGGGCGTATTTTAATAAGATTCCACCGCATATAGCTATATTTTAGGTTTTAAGACTCGCACTGAACATTCAGGAAGTCTTGTTTTTGAGTTGGTGACGAGTCCGTTCGTGACGTCAGAAAAGGACCCCCGTCCCCATTTTTCTGCCTCTTGTGGGACGTTACATTGCAGTCCAGATGCCTCAAATGACACGGAAGGACTTCTTTAATCGATGGCAAACATATATGCTCTCCTCTTCAGAAATATTTGAATCATATTCAAAAAAGAGAGTGGGAAACCGTCAATAACGATCTGACCAAAATCTTGGAGCAACAAGTGGGCACAGCAGAGAAAAAGCTGGAAAATATTGGTGACATCATCTATCACTACGGGGAGGAGCGCTTTGGAGTGTACATCCGGAAAACCGCCAATGCAAGACCACCACCAACCAAATCCAGGAGGCAGCAAGAGCTAGACAGACTGGTCAGAGAAAGAAGGGACCTGCGAAAACAGTAGAAGAAGGCCTCTGATGCAGAGAAAGAAGGTCTCATGCTTCTCCAAGGGGACATCAAATGCCGGTTGGCAACCTTACGAAGGGCAGAAAACTTGAGAAAACATCGCAAAAACAAGGAACACACAAGAACACGGTTCTATAAAAACCCCTTCAAGTTTGTCAAAGACCTCTTCGCGAAGGACAAAAGCGGAATCCTGAAAACCTCCAAGCAGAAACTTGAAAAGCATCTGGAAAAGGTCCATCAGGACACAAAAAATGCAAATTTCCCCATTGCGGGACGAATAAAGGTATTCTGATTCTGATTCTGATTCTGAAAAAGGCAGGAAAAACTAGCTATCCCACATGACATCCCCCCTATTGAACCACCAGAATTCAACCTCGAGACTGGCCCTGCAAAATGGAAGGAAGTGGACAATACAATACGGCGTGCAAGATCAGCATCAGCCCCGGGGCCAAATGGAGTTCCATATAAGCTCTACAAGAACGCACCAGATGTTCTGAGTTATCTTTGGAGACTCATGAGGCTTGTGTGGCAGAAGGGATAATACCAAAGGCATGGCGGAGAGCCGGAGGCGTACTAATTCCCAAGGAGAAGGATGCGGCAGACATCAGTCAATTCCGTCCAATTAGCCTTCTCAACGTTGAGGGGAAAATCTTCTTTAATGTTAATTTAACACAGAGACTTTCCACCTACCTGGAGAAGAACAAGTACGTCGATACATCTGTACAGAAGGCTGGCATCCCTGGGTTCTCTGGTTGCTTGGAGCACACTGGTATTATCTGGCACCAAATCCAAGCGGCAAAGAAAGACAAGAGAGATCTTCATGTTATCTTCCTCGACCTGGCCAATGCCTTTGGCTCAGTTCCCCATAACCTTCTCTGGGAATCCTTCAACTTCTTCCATCTTCATTACCCATTACTGCCTTGGTAAAAGCCTACTTCGAAGACCTGCAACTCTGCTTCACAACACCTGACTTCACAACATCATGGCAGCGTGTAGAAGTCGACATCATGGCAGGTTGTACGATTTCACCCCTGGCCTTCACAATGGCCATGGAGGTCATCATCAGGGCCTCAAGGTGGGTGGTGGGAGGTGAGCGAACAAGGAATGGGATCCACCTCCCACCTATCCGGGCATACATGGATGACATGACCACTACAGCAGCTTGCACCAGGCGGCTACTTGGAAAACTGCAGGAAAACAGTAAATGGGCCCGGATGAAAAATCAAGCCGAGCAAGTCACGCAGCATCTCAATCGTCAAGGGACAGCTAAAAAATTTGAAGTTCTGCATTGGTGATGACCCAATACCAACGGTGTCTGAGGAACCGGTCAAAAGCCTGGGCAGGTGGTACAATGCAAGCCTCAGAGACAAAGATCAAGTGCAGCAACTAAAGCAGGACATCACCAATAGTCTGGAAAACATCAACAAGACTCAGCTGCCAGGAAAGCGCAAGCTCTGGTGTCTGCAGTTTGGACTTCTCCCTTGGGTAATGTGGCCACTCACAGTCTATGAGGTCCCACTCTCAACTGTGGAGAAGATGGAGCGAACCATCACTAGATGTGTGAAACGCTGGCTTGGTGTTCCACGCTGTCTATCCAACATCAGCCTTTATGGCAAAGGGGTCCTTGAGCTTCCAATCACAAGCCTCACAGAAGAGTACAAGTGCGCTAAAGTGAGACTTCAGATGACCCTCACAGACTCCAGAGACCGGAAGATCAGTCAAGCTGCACCCCCCCCTATCAACGGGACGGAAATGGACGCCATCCATTGCAGTGCAGCAGGCTACAGCAGCCCTAAGGCACAGCGACATTGTGGGACACGTTCAGCTAGGAAGAGTGGGGTTTGGCCTTACAAACAAACCTTCTTGGCGTAAGGCTTCAACATCGGAAAGAAGGAAAATGGTGATAGCAGAGGTGTGCCGCCAAGAGGAAGCTGAAAGAATTGCACAGGCTGTCTCTCTTGCCAAGCAGGGACAATGGATGAGGTGGGAAGGCCTGGAGAAGAGAAGGCTCAGCTGGAAGGATCTCTGGGAAATTGAGGCAAGCAACATCAGCTTCATCATCAGAGCTATCAATGACGTGCTCCCATCTCCAAAAAACCTCCACCAATGGTATGGTGAAGATCCAACCTGTGACCTCTGTCGAACTCCAGGAACTCTCAAACGCATCCTGACCGGTTGTAAGACCAGCCTCACACAAGGCCGCTACACCTGGAGGCACAACCAGGTCCTGAAGAGTTTGGCAGTTGTCCTTGAGAGCAAGAGGAATACCATTAACTCCTTGCCAATGAGAGCCACCACGTCCAACACAGCACCATTGACTTTCATCCGAGAGGGACAGAAAAAGCCCAACCATCCTACTGCCAAACCAGAAGTTGGACAGCTATCCGGGGCCCGCGATTGGGAGATGCGGGTTGACATTGGCCAGCAATTGGTTTTCCCAGCGGAGATTGCAGCCACCACCCTCAGACCAGACTTGGTGCTATGGTCCCCTTCACTCAAGGCTGTCTACATCGCAGAACTCACAGTCCCGTGGGAAAACTCTGTTGAAGAGGCCTATGAGCGCAAGAAGCTGCGCTACATGGAACTTGCAGTGGATGCGCAACAGCGGGGATGAAGCTGCGCGACATGGAACTTGCAGTGGATGCGCAACAGCGGGGATGAAGCTGCGCTACACAGAACCCGCAGTGGATGCGCAACAGCGGGGATGAAGCTGCGCTACACAGAACTCGCAGTGGATGCGCAACAGCGGGGATGGAAAACCAAGGTATATCCAATTGAAGTTGGATGCAGAGGGTTTGTGGCTTCCTCCACCATCAGGCTGCTAAAAGACCTGGGTATCCATGGACAGGCTCTGCGGCACACAGTTAGGTCACTCTCTGAAGCGGCAGAAAGAAGCAGCCACTGGATCTGGATGAAGAGCAAGGACCCTTGTTGGGCTCATAGGTCAGCAACCTAAGACCCCCGCCCCACCAGCTTCTGAACATCTGATTGGGCATGGGACACAAGCGCAGGCGTGATCAACCTGTCGCTGGCCACCATCGATGAGGGTGTTTGGTGATTAAAAGGCCGAAACACCCAATGATTCTTTGGTACACTACTGACGATGTGTCCCAAATTCACAACCTCCCATCCCTGAGGCACAGCTCCAACATCATGTCCAGTGGTTCATGATTCTCTTCTCTTCTCTCTCTCTCTCTCTCTCTCTCTCTCTCTCTCTCTCTCTCTCTCTCTCTCTCTCTCTCTCTCTCTCTCTCTCTCTCTCTCTCTCTCTCTCTCCCTCTCCATATATATATTGTGTGATGTCACGAGAGGCTGTGTCCTGGAGGGCAAATACATCCCCCTAAGATGGCTCCACCCAGAGAGAGTCTTGGCCCCACCTGGTGGAAGGCAGCAATTAAACCCACACACCTGCAGCTGATCAGGGCTTGATTGGAAAGCAGGGCTCTTAAGGCAGAGAGCCTCTGAGTGTGTAGCTTGGGGAAAGACAAGCTCGATTGCTGTGCTCTGTGGAGAAGTTGATTGCTGCGTGGAACATTGCCAGTTGGGACCACACGACTGGACACTGGATTTGAACCTAGCTAAGGTGGCTAGGCTACATGACGAGGACGTCAAGAGGGGTGAGGCCTAGAGACTCTTGTAAAGAACTCCGTCTTCAGTTTTACCTCAGAAGAGACTTTATTTGGATTTAAGTAGCAGATGAGACTTTATTTGGATTTAAGTATCAGAAGAGACTTTATTTTGACAAGTATTGGAAGAGACACTATTCGAACCTTTGTTGCTTGTGAATTCCCCCTGGAACCCTTGATTAAAACCTTTTGTTTGTATCCAAACCTGTCGTCCATTGCACTTCTTGTCCCGTCCCGCTGAGAGCTAGCCTCTCATGATATCACATATGGTGGAGGATACGGGCATTGGACAAGCGTTAGTAAGTGCATGGACATTGATGGGTTGTGTTATGTTTTTTTCTAAATTGAAAAATCCTCAATTACAACAATGGAAGACATTTTGAAAACCCTGCTTGCAAGTCAGGAAGCCCAATATCGGGCCAATTTGGCTCTCCTGGAGGAGCAAAAGAGAGCCAATGAACTGAAGGCAGATGAATTGCTCTTGCAGAAACAAATGGCCGCCAAGAATATTCCCCGGGTGAAGGCGGGGGATTTTTTAGCCAAGATGGGGGCGACGGATGATGTTGAGGCGTACTTGCATACGTTTGAAGCAACCGCCACTCGAGAAAAGTGGCCCAAGCAGCAGTGGGTGGGATTGCTTGCACCCTTCCTGACAGGGGAATCGCTGAATGCTGTCCTGGACTTGACCGCAGACAGAGCAGAAGACTACGACTATTTAAAAGCTGAAATTCTCAGCAGACATGGGCTCACCAAGTTCGGGATGGCACAGCGCTTCCACACCTGGACTTTCCAGCCAGACCAACCTCCACGGGCACAGATGCACGAATTGGCCCGCATCGCTCGGAAGTGGCTGGATCCGGAAAGGAGCACGGCAGCTGAGGTGGTCGAGGCCATTGTCGTGGATCGCTACTTACGAGCCCTGCCCTATGAGGCAAAAAGGATAATCAGTCAGCAGTCGCTGACTACTGCGGGTCAAACAGTGGCAGCGGTGGAGCAGTACCAGGCCACAGCGGAGATGCTGCGAACGACCAAGAGGGAAACCGGCAACACATCCCCATTCCGGACTGAAATGGCCCGCCCAAAGTTGCCCAAGCCCGCCAAGATTGCTCCAGGTAGGGTCAGAAGTCCACCCAGGCAGTGGCGGATGCCCAGTGGCACCGAAACCAGACCATGCCACAGATGCGGAGAGACGGGACACATCTCATGACAGTGTGGAAAACCAGCGGAAGAGTCCATGCCGACCGCTGACTCTTCTAGTGCCCACCCTGCTCACTATGCCTCCCTCCTGGGGGGTAGTGAAAGCTCACTAACAAGACCCCCCACCTGTCCAGTGACGGTGAATCAACAGGATGTTGAAGCCCTGCTGAACTCCGGAAACCTGGTCACCTTGGTGCGCAAAACGCTGGTCGATCCAACCAGGTTATCTCTGGAGAAAACCCTTCCAGTCTCCTGCGTCCACGGAGACACCAGAGAGTACCACACTACGGAACTCACCATGACCACAACCAAGGGAATCATCCGCACGGTAGCTGGTGTGGTTGACTCTATCCCTGTCCCCCTCCTGATTGGACACGACTGCCCGGCCTTTCACCCCCTGTGGAGAGAAACACAGGAAAGACTGGCGCGACTACCTCGGAAGGGGAGAGGTAAGACGCATGCAGTGAATACTCAAGCCTACCCCTCTAATTCACTCTCCCCAGCCTGTGCCCTCCTAGGGACAGCAAATGCACAACCGGAGACGGAGTCTGGCCCAGAGACCGCGGAGGAAACTCCAGCGCCAGAAAATCTCCCGGCTTCCAGTGGTGATGAGAACCCAGGGACCCAGAAGCTGCTTCCTCTAACAGGCCGGTATGGTACAGCCCAATTACAGGATCCTACCCTTGCCAACGCCATGAAGAATGTGCAGGTTTTAGAGGGTGTAGTACTGGGGGAAAGGACAAGCCCCACATATCCCCATTTTGCGGTTGATCGGGGGCTATTATACCAGGTTACGAAGCAAAATGATGAAGTACGCGAACTACTTCTTGTACCACAACCACACCGAGCTACAGTACTGGACTTGGCACACACACACCTGCTAGGGGGACACCTAGGGGTGGAAAAGACAAAAGAGAGAATCTTGCAACGGTTCTTCTGGCCAGGGGTGCACAAGGATGTGGAGAACTATTGTCGTTCTTGCCCCGAGTGCCAACAGGTGGCGCCCAAGCCCACATACAGAAACCCGCTAATTCCCTTACCCATCATTGAGACCCCTTTTCAGAGGCTTGGGCTGGACATAGTCGGACCCCTACCAAAAAGTGCTAGGGGACACCAGTATATTTTAGTAATGATGGATTATGCCACCCGGTTCCCAGAAGCTGTCCCCCTCAGAAAGGCTACCACAAAGCAGATCGCAAAGGAACTGTTTGCTCTCGCCAGCCGGGTAGGGATCCCAAAGGAGATACTGACCGACCAGGGAACCCCCTTTATGTCCAAGGTCATGATGGACCTGTGTGCCCTGCTCAAGGTCAAGCAGCTGAGAACCTCCATCTACCACCCACAGACAGATGGATTGGTAGAGCGATTCAACAAAACACTCAAGGCCATGATGAGGAAAGTTATCAAAGAAGATGGCCGAAACTGGGATCAACTGCTCCCATACTTGCTGTTTGCCGTGAGGGAGGTACCACAGTCTTCTACCGGTTTCTCACCCTTTGAGTTGTTGTACTCTTACAGGCCCCGGGGACTGCTGGATATCGCCAAAGAGGCTTGGGAAGAGCAGCCGTGCCGACAACGTACCCTCATCGAGCATGTGGGGGACATGCGGGAAAGGATGAAGGCCATTTATCCCATAGTGCGAGAACATATGGAAGCGGCCCAACAACAGCAGCAAGCCTCCTACAATAGACCTGCCCAGCCTCGAGAGTTCAAGCCAGGGGATCGAGTGCTGGTCTTGGTACCAACCGTGGAGTGCAAGTTCCTGGCATCCTGGCAGGGGCGCTTTGAGGTCATCGAACGCGTGGGGGAGGTAAACTACAAGGTGAGGCAACCTGGTAAGAGGAAACCTGAGCAGATTTATCACGTTAACCTCCTAAAGAAATGGCATGCCAGAGAGGCGATGTTTAGTTGCCTACCCCCCAGCGAGGCGAAGGAACCGGCCAGAGAAGACGTCCAGACGGGTCCAAATTTGTCCCCACACCAACGCCAGATGACCCTCAAATTAGTTGAGCGTAATCAAGACGTCTTCTCCTCCATACCTGGACACACGGACGTGGTGCAACACGAGATACGCACCACACCGGGAAAAACAGTCCACCAACGTCCATACCGGGTGCCGGAGGCCCGTAAGGCAGCTATTCAGGAGGAGATACGGAAGATGCTGGAACTTGGAGTAATTGAGGAGTCCCAAAGTGCCTGGGCAAGTCCGATCGTGTTGGTTCCCAAGCCAGACGGGTCAATACGATTCTGCATAGACTATCGGAAGTTGAATGAGGTGTCTGAATTTGATGCGTACCCGATGCCTCGTGTTGATGATCTTATTGACTCCCTGGGTCAGGCACGTTTCATCACCACTCTCGACCTCACAAAGGGTTATTGGCACGTGCCCCTGACCCCGGCATCAAAGGAGAAGACAGCCTTCGCCACACCTGAGGGGCTCTACCGATACACCAGGCTCCCGTTTGGTCTCCATGGAGCACCCGCCACGTTTCAGCGCCTAATGGACCGGATTCTCACCCCCCCATAAGAGGTATGCAGCAGCATACTTGGATGATGTCGTCATACAGAGTCCCGACTGGGAGAGTCACTTACCCCGAGTGCAAGCTGTGATTGACTCCCTCAGAAAAGCAGGTCTCACAGCGAACCCGAAGAAGTGCAGGTTGGCATTTGGCGAGACCAACTACCTGGGCTACACTATAGGACGGGGGCTGGTGAAGCCTCAAGAAGCAAAACTACGGGCTATACAAGATTAGCCCCAACCTCTTACCAAGAAGCAGGTGAGGTCGTTCTTAGGCATGGCTGGCTACTATAGACGCTTTATCGCTGACTTTGCTACTATAGCAGCCCCCATGACAGAATTCACGACCAAAAAACACTCCCGATTGGTGAAATGGAGCCCAGAGGCCGAAATGGCCTTCGCCAATCTAAAACAGGCGCTATGTTCCAGCCCGATCCTGGTGGCACCAGACTTCAGCAAGGACTTCATGGTGCAAGCGGATGCATCAGAAGTCGGTCTGGGGGCTGTACTCTCGCAAGTACATGGAGGAGAGGAACATCCCATCCTGTACCTTAGCAGGAAGCTGTTGCCCAGGGAAAATAATTATTCCACAGTGGAGAAGGCGCTGCAGTCATTGCGCTTCTATCTCCTGGGAAGATGTTTCACAGTGGTCTCTGACCATGCTCCTCTCCAATGGATGGCCAGGAACAAGGAGACCAACAGCAGAGTAACAAGGTGGTTCTTGAGTCTGCAGGCCTTTAACTTCTCTGTGGTCCACAGGGCTGGCAAGCGCCAAGGCAATGCGGATGCCCTCTCCCGAAGGGAGGCCTTCCTGGCCTGCTTCGCATCCTTCACCCCGCCAAGGACGTCGGTCTCAAGGGGGGGGATGTGTGATGTCACGAGAGGCTGTGTCCTGAAGGGCAAATACATCCCCCTAAGATGGCTCCACCCAGAGAGAGTCTTGGCCCCACCTGGTGGAAGGCAGCAATTAAACCCACACACCTGCAGCTGCATCCTCCACCATATGTGATATCATGAGAGGCTAGCTCTCAGCGGGACGGGACAAGAAGTGCAATGGACGACAAGTTTGGATACAAACAAAAGGTTTTAATCGAGGGTTCCAGGGGGAATTCACAAGCAACAAAGGTTTGAATAGTGTCTCTTCCAATACTTATCAAAATAAAGTCTCTTCTGATACTTAAATCCAACTAAAGTCTCTTCTGAGGTAAAACTGAAGACGGAGTTCTTTTCCAAGAGTCTCTAGGCCTCACCCCTCTTGACGTCCTCCTTATGTAGCCTAGCCACCTTAGCTAGGTTCAAATCCAGTGTCCAGTCGTGTGGTCCCAACTGGCAATGAGTTCCACGCAGCAATCAACTTCTTCACAGAGCACAGCAATCGAGCTTGTCTTTCCCCAAGCTCCACACTCAGAGGCTCTCTGCCTTAAGAGCCTTGCTTGCCAATCAAGCCCTGATCAGCTGCAGGTGTGTGGTTTTAATTGCTGCCTTCCATCAGATGTGGCCAAGACTCTCTCTGGGTGGAGCCATCTTAGGGGGATGTATTTGCCCTCCAGGACACAGCCTCTCGTGACATCACTATATATATATATATATATATATATATATATATATATATATATATATATATATATATATATATATATATATATATACAGTAAAGTCTCGTTATATCGATATCGGATATATCGATAGTCCCGGTTATATCGATGTTATTTCTATGCAGGCACGGAGAAAATTACATGCAAACAGGGTCGGATATATCGATAGTCCCGGTTATATCGATATTTTTTCGGACTCCCTTGAATATCGATATAACGAGACTTTACTGTATATATATATATATATATATATATATATATATATATATATATATATATATATATATATATATATATATATATATATATATATATATATATATAAAAATCCTCGTCTCATATATATATATATATATATATATATAAAAAAAAATCCTCGTCTCACCCACCATGGGAGGTGTCTGTCCCCATTTCAGCTCGGGTCCTCTACCAGAGGCCAGGAAGCTTGAGGGTTCTGCGCAGTATCCGTGCTGTTCCCAGCACTGCGCTTTTCTGGACCGAGATATCCGATGTTGTTCCCGGGATCTGTTGCAACCACTCGTCGAGTTTGGGGGTCACTGCCCCAAGTGCTCCGACCACCACAGGCACGACTGTCACCTTCACCTTCCAGGCTCTCTCCAGCTCCTCTCTGAGCCCTTGGTATTTCTCGATTTTCTCATGTTCCTTCTTTCTGATGTTCCCATCACTCGGGACCGCTACATCCACGACAACGGCTTTCCTTTCCCCTTTATCTATGACCACGATATCTGGTTGGTTGGCCATTACCATCTTGTCAGTCTGTATCTGGAAGTCCCGCAGGATTTTTGCTCGGTCATTCTCCACCACCTTGGGAGGTGTTTCCCATTTTGACCTTGGGGTTTCCAGTCCATACTCCGCACAGATGTTTCGGTAGACTATGCCAGCCACCTGGTTATGGCGCTCCATGTAGGCTTTCCCTGCCAGCATCTTACACCCTGCAGTTACGTGTTGGATTGTCTCAGGTGCCTCTTTGCACAACCTACACCTTGGGTCTTGTCTGGTGTGGTATATATGGCTCTGGTGTTCAGGGCCTGCTCTTGGGCAGCCAGGATGAGTGCCTCTGTGCTGTCCTTTAGGCCAGCCCTCTCTAGCCACTGATAGGACTTCTTGAGATCAGCCACTTCTGCTATGGTTCGGTGGTACATCCCATGTAGGGGCTTTTCCTCCCATGATTGTCCCTCTTCCAGCACCTCATCCTCTGTTCCCCATTGACTGAGACATTCTCTGAGTACATCATCCGTTGGAGCCTTCTCTTTGATGTATTCATGGAGCTTGGATGTTTCATCCTGGACAGTGGCTCTCACACTCACTAGTCCCCGGCCTCCTTCCTTACGGCTTGTGTACAGTCTCAGGGTGCTGGACTTGGGATGGAACCCTCCGTGCATGGTGAGGAGTTTTCGGGTCTTAACATCCGTGGTCTGAATCTCTTCCTTTGGCCACCTTATTATTCCTGCAGGGTATCTGATCACTGGCAGGGCATAGCTGTTTATTGCCCGGGTCTTGTTCTTGCCATTGAGCTGGCTTCTGAGGACTTGCCTCACCCGCTGGAGGTATTTGGTCGTAGCCGCTTTCCTTGTTGCTAATTCGAGGTTGCCATTGGCCTGTGGTATACCGAGGTACTTGTAGCTGTTTTCAATGTCTGCTATTGTTCCTTCAGGGAGTGAGACCCCTTCAGTGTGAACTACCTTGCCCCTCTTAGTCACCATCCGACTACATTTCTCCAGCCCGAATGACATTCCGATATCACTGCTGTAGATACTGGTTGTGTGGATCAGGGAGTCTATGTCCCTTTCGCTCTTAGCATACAGCTTGATGTCATCCATGTAGAGGAGGTGACTGATCGTAGCTCCATTTCTGAGGCGGTATCTATAGCCTGTCTTGGCGATTATCTGGCTGAGGGGGTTCAGTCCTATGCAGAACAGCAGTGGGGAGAGTGCATCACCTTGGTATATGCCACATTTGATGGACACTTGCGTTAGTGGCTTGCCATTGGCTTCAAGTGTGGTTTTCCACATCCTCATCGAGTTTGCAACGAAGGCTCTCAGGGTCCTGTTGACCCTATACAACTCCAAGCATTCATTGATCCATGTGTGTGGCATGGAGTCATATGCTTTCTTGTAATCAATCCAGGCTGTGCACAGGTTGGTATGTCGGGACCTGCAGTCTTGAGCGACTGTTCTGTCAACCAGCAGCTGATGTTTGGCACCTCTAGTATCTCTACTAATGCCTTTCTGTGCTTTGCTCATGTATTGATCCATGTGTCCACTTATCTTAGCCGCAATGATGCCTGACATGAGCTTCCATGTTGTGGAGAGACAGGTTATTGGCCGATAGTTGGAAGGAACTGCACCCTTTGAGGAATCCTTCATGATCAGGATTGTTCGCCCTTCGGTTAGCCATCCTGGGTGAGTCCCATCCATCAGCAGCTGGTTCATTTGTGCTGCTAGGCGCTCGT
Source organism: Hippocampus bargibanti (assembly GCF_051943395.1). Lineage (NCBI taxonomy): Eukaryota > Metazoa > Chordata > Actinopteri > Syngnathiformes > Syngnathidae > Hippocampus > Hippocampus bargibanti. Next base: position 2,378,195 of record NC_142748.1, on the reverse strand, counting down.
GGAGAGCTGTGAGTTTCTTTGGCCAGTCGGTGTGGACCATATCCGGGCCTGGTGCCGTCCAGTTTTTCATACCTGAGACTCTTCCTTGTATATCTGCCGCTGTGATGGTAACTGGGTTCTGTTCAGGGAGGTTGATGTGCTCCTCTTTCAGAGTCACCAGCCATTGTGCACTGCTGTTATGTGCGACCTCCTTCTCCCATATGCCTTTCCAGTATCTTTCAGTTTCCAGCCTTGGAGGGTCTGCTCTGCTGTTAGAACCCTGCCACTGAGCGTACACTTTTGCAGGTTGTGTTGCGAACAGCCTGTTTATTCTTCTGGCCTCATTCTCTTTCGTGTACCTCTTTAGGCGACTGGCCAAGGCCTGGAGCCTTTGTTTGGCAGTTTCGAGTGCTTCAGGTATGGTCATCTGCATGTACCTCTTGGGTATTGGCCTTTTATTCACACCTCTCTGGGTCTCCGTCAATTGACTCACATCTTTCCGAGCCGCCTTGATCTTGGCCTCCAACCGTCTTTTCCATGGTGGGTAATGAATCTCGTGGCTCTCATGGTTGCTCTTGTAGCCAAGCATGTCTAGGATCACTGATGCTGAGGTGTATATCAGCTCATTGGTTTCCGTGATCGTTCCGGTCGGGATCGTTCTCAGTGCTGCATTCACAGTTTCCATGAGACTTTCAGGTGGTACTTCACATAGCCGTTGTAAGCGGTGCCTACGTTGCCCAGTTTTCATTCGTGCCATGATCTTATCTCTCAGGTCATTTGCTGCCTCGCTCAGCATTTCATTTATTGGGGCTGGCTTCCCAATCTCATTATTCATTGGGGCTTGCCTCCCAATCTCTGGTTGAACCTCTTCCTGTGATGTGGCAGCCTGGGGCCCTTCACCTCGGAATTTGTGTTGTACCTCATCAATCTCAAGTTGTGATAGCAATTGCCGTTTGTGGATATTGGAACACTGAGCTACTAGTTGTTTCGTGGTCAACCGTGACTGTGGGTTTCGAAGTAACCATTCAGCCCCCATTCTCCGCATGTAACCCCTCTGACTAGGGTTGCTTGAGTAGTAGCATTCCAACAGAGCCATGTTATCGCATCTCGTCCATCTCCGCTTTGTATATATATCCGCTATATATATATATATATATATATATATATATATATATATATATATATATATATATATATATATACACACACACACAGTGGGACCTCAACTTACAAACACCTTATCTTAAAAACTTTTCGTCTTAATTTATGAAAATTAAACCTTATAATAAGCACTATTTTCATAATACACACCCACCACGGCTGGCGGAGTGATCTTCGGCGGAAGCACACGACCGAACAGCGCTCCAGCCGGGGCTACTTTGCACACCCCCTCTCACTGAATGCACACATCGATCGCCTACTTGGAGCTTTTTGCTGAGAATTTTACTATGATGGGACCAAAAAAACCCCACCACAGGCTCGTGTTCAGCCCAGAAAGACACAAAATAAAATCACAGTCGCTGAGAAGAAGGAGATAATTGAAAAACACGAACGAGGTGTGCATTTGTGTGATTTAGTGGCCGAGCACATCAAAGGTGCGTCTGTTGCAAAAGGTGTTTCCGTGCTCTCAAAGCGACGGTCTCGGGCAATTGAAGAAGTTGAAAAAAACTTTTACAGCACAGATTATTTCTTTAATTACAGTCCTCATGTAATGTGCCTCTCTTTGTGACTTTATGATACAATGCAGTGTATTTCTTTCATTACAATACAGTAGCACATTTATTATACATAGAGTAAGGTATGCTGTGTGTAGTTTCAAGGTTTTTTTTTTAGTTAAAAACTATATTTTATGGAAACCCGGGAACGGATTATTCCCATTTTAATGGTTTCCTATTGGAATTCTTTTATTGAGATACACACTTTTCGCCGTGCACACTCTGTCTGGGAACCAATTAAGTTCGTAAGTTGAGGTCTCACTGTATATATATATATATATATACAGTAAAGTCTCGTTATATCGATATTCAAAGTCCGAAAAATATGGATATAACCGGGACTATCGATATATCCGATATCGATATAACGAGACTTTACTGTATATATATATATATATATATATATATATATATATATATATATATATATATATATATATATATATATATATATATATATATATATACTGAGACCTTGGCTTACAGTCACTTTATTTACATTTGTGATGGTCGTTGATGGCTCTTAATTGACACCTGTTGCTTTCCGACTTGTAAGGTCTTCCAAAACTGAGGCTTATCATTCATCATTTTGATGATTCTCATAGCCACAGTCTTTTCTGGATGGAACTGTTCAATAAAAGCCTGCACATTATTCCACTTAGCCAACCTTTGCATGATGCTCTCACTTGATGCTGCAGCCATCTCCTCCTCGCACTCAGATGACAACTCCTGAATGGCTTACTTCTGCTTGTCCTCTTGAAGGCAAATCAAATCCTCAGTGTTGAGGACCCCATTATGATCAGCAACAAGCTAATTGATGTCATCTGCATCCACGTCGAGTCCCACGTTCTGTCCAATGGAAACAATGTCGTCCAAAACAACAGACATGAGGATAAAATCCTTGAAAGTCCCTCTCAAGGATGCATGCGGGCCACAAATTCTTCCATGCTGCTTTCAAGGCTCAAAGGGTAACATCCTAATTAAAAACAGATTCTTTTCTGACAGACAGTGTATTGTAGGTGTTCAAATACCTGACATGTTTCGGCGTATACTTGCGCCAAACTACTACTTTGTTATGCAGGGTAACATCATGCCAAGCCTTTTCTATCAGATGAACACAATGATACATTGAAATGGTCCTTCCAATAATCCCTCAGGGGATAGTTCGGTGTCATTAGTCACGTGAAAGCATCGAGTAAATAAAGCCTTTGTGTAAAGCTTTGTTGCGAAGTATAGTAGCAATGGTGGACTTAGCATATCCGCTAAGCTGCTAAATCAGACAAACGCACACCTCGTTCGTGTTTCTCAATGATCTCCTTCTTCTCCTCGACTGTAATTTTGTTTTGTGTCTTCTTCGGCTGAACACGAGCCTGTGGCAGTATGGCAGTACAGGCTGATGTTGCTCTTGGTTTGGTCAAGGATAGCCCCGAAGGAATATGGACTCTGGAAGAGGTGAGTGAAAAGAACATTTTATTTGTTTGCCTAATCACACTATGCACTTTTCACTGAGTCAATTAAGGCCACATTTACACCATATCCTCTATTCTGATTAAATGTGAATGTTTAACTGTATTTCCGTGTACATTTCAACACCTTCGATATGGCTATGTTTGACAGAATAAAGGTCTTGTGTACAGCGGTGGTTTTTAGTGTGTTTTATTTGTATTATTTGGATATGTGTGGGCATCACTTTTTTGCCAATGGCATAAACCTCTCCCTTTAGTGTCTTTATTCTGTCCTCATCTTTCACACACCCTGCCATGATATATATTCAAACCAGGCTACTATATAGACCCAAAAATAAAAATTATGTGACTTGCAATGCAGGGTTACGTCTACGCTCAAACGGGCCGAGGTATTTGCCGATGACAATTATTATACTGCTTGAATGGTGTGAATCAGTGCTAAATATTATGAGCTTATATATTATGATGAAGGCGGAAGTAGACGCCAAAAATGTCACGTATTTGAAACACCTACAATACACTGTCTGTGAGTAAAGACCCTGTTTTAAATTAGATATCAAGTAGACAGGATGAACTTCATACAACTAATAATATGAGCTATCTTCCACTCTTTGGGCGTGCAGTTATCAGTACATTAAAAATAATGTCATTCACCTGATGTTAATTTTCTCTCTGTGCAGGATGAAATGGACGACTGTGGCCACTCTTTTGCCAGTAAGAGTGAGTTAGAATGAGAGATATCACACAACCCAATCAGATCCAAACTGGCAACAAAAAAAACTGAAGCAGCGTGATACTGCACGGTTGCCTATTTCCTTGCCTTGCTGGCACTTAAGAAGCACAGACTCGTATAAGAATGGACGGGCAATGCCGCTGGCTTCTGGTCAGGAAAAGTAAAGCTGTTTGCATCCATCTAATATTGCTACTTTTAAACCCACCTATTAGAAATCCAGTTATTTGTCAGATGCATTTTCATATTACCTCAAAGAAGCGAGACATGCACATTTCGTCCATAAGGATGTGATTTCAAAGTAAAACATGCATTGATGAGAATGACATCAGTAAAATAACAAAAGTTATTAAGTAAGAGTGAAAACACAAGATGGCTGCTTCCTCGCTTCAGTGACCAGAAAAATCTATGAACATGTTTCAAAATCAAAGAGATGAGACACTCATTCACTGAGAAACAAGTTGGAATTGGTCCATTATGTCTTGTTACTCAACAGGGTAGGATACACAGTGTATATGACGCTGGAGATATCTGAGCATCGATGAGGCGCCAGACTGCTGGACAAAAGAGGAAGATGGGTGAGGAACTTGGACACTAATTCAATAGAACCTTGAAAGGACAACCAACACCATTTTTTTTTGTTTCCTAACTGACTGTCAGAGATATGACAGACACCGTGGACAGAGACTCGGAACCAGAAAGATCGTCCCCACTGCCGGCAGGAGACACAGTCATCAAATGACATACGTCTGAATTCTGCGCCTCTCTGCCAAGCTATTTATTGAGAGTATATGTAAATTAAAGTGATATATTAGTAAACATAGTTTTCTTGATTATAATGCCACGCCTCTGGGTGTTCTGAGCAACAACAGATGTAAGCAATAAAACATAGACATTTTAATTGGTTGTCTTTTCCAAGAACTGATAAGTTTGTAATCTGGCGCTTGTGCAGGATGTTTAAGCCGTAAATAACTTTGGTGAAAAAGTAGTATCTAAAGCCCTAAATTCTGTGCAAGGCCGGACCTTCTAGAATCTAGATGGAGACGACAGTTCACCTTGCCGTGTCTGTTTCACTCAGATTTACTGTGGCCATCTGCGCTTTTGACTGTAGGCCCATTGTTTAGTTGGTCAGCAAAGCACGGCACTTTTAAACATGATAAATTATTATTCTCCATCATTCCCACCTCGTAATCATTTTTAAAAGGACTTTGTGGACTGGTGCCAGCAGAATCACCTCCAGATCAACACTGGCAAAACCAAGGAGCTGGTGGTGGATTTCTGCAGGAAACAATCGTCACCTGCACCATTGAACATCCAGGGTTCGGACATTGAGAGGGTGACCTCCTACAAGTACCTGGGTGTTACTCTCAACAATAAACTGGACTGGACAACAAACACGGATGCCCTAATCAAAAAGGGACAGAGTCGCCTCTTCCTCCTCAGGAAACTGAGGTCTTTTGGAGTTCAGGGGTCACTCCTAAAGACTTTCTATGACTCTGTGGTGGCATCAGCCATCCACTATGGCATTGTCTGCTGGTCAGGCAGCATCACCACCCGGGACAGAAAAAGACTGGAGCGCTTTGTCAAGCGGGCCAGTTCTGTCGTGGGCTGCTCGCTGGACTCTCTTGAGGAGGTGGGCAACAGACGGACGCTAGCTAAACTAAAAGCTATGACGGACAGCCCCTCCCACCCCCTCCTGCCCATCCTGACAGCTCTGGGTAGCTCCTTTAGCCAGAGACTATTACACCCGCGCTGCAAGAAGGAGAGGTACCGCCGCTCGTTCCTACCGACTGCTGTCAGGCTTCACAATTCCCAATGATCACATGTGGAAAAAAAAAAAAAAAAAAAAAAAAAAAAACTGGACACTTGTAAATATGGGTTGTTGCAATATATCTAAATGCATCTCTTGATTCTGCACTATGTACAGTCTTGTTTATAGAACGGTTTTTGCACATCTACATTTGCACAGTATACAGTTGATATTTTTATTTTGTTATGCTTAGAATATCTTGTTTTCTATCCTTTCACTCCCACCCCAACCCCATCCCTCTTCAATTGCTGCTGTGGACTGCAAATTTCCCCATTGCGGGACGAATAAAGGTATTCTGAAGGTATGCTGTGTGTAGTTTCAAGGTTTTTTCATCAAGGGATGAAAAGGAGCACCGTAATAACCGGATTATCGTAACAACCGGGTATCGTACTAAACGGTACTAATTATACATAAAAAGACTAGAAATGTGCAAGGGAAACGAAAATAATATCGTAATAAGCGGCACTATCGATATAACCGATATCGATATAACGAGACTTTACTGTATATAAAAAAAAAAAATCCTCGTCTCACCCACCATGGGTGGTGTCTGTCCCCATTTCAGCTCGGGTCCTCTACCAGAGGCCAGGAATCTTGAGGGTTCTGCGCAGTATCCGTGCTGTTCCCAGCACTGCGCTTTTCTGGACCGAGATATCCGATGTTGTTCCCGGGATCTGTTGCAACCACTCGTCGAGTTTGGGAGTCACTGCCCCGAGTGCTCCGACCACCACAGGCACGACTGTCACCTTTACCTTCCAGGCTCTCTCCAGCTCCTCTCTGAGCCCTTGGTATTTCTCGATTTTCTCATGTTCCTTCTTTCTGATGTTCCCATCACTCGGGACCGCTACATCCACGACAACGGCTTTCCTTTCCGTTTATCTATGACCACGATATCTGGTTGGTTGGCCATTACCATCTTGTCAGTCTGTATCTGGAAGTCCCACAGGATTTTTGCTCGGTCATTCTCCACCACCTTGGGAGGTGTATATATATATATATATATATATATATATATATATATATATATATATATATATATATATATATATATATATATATATATATATACTGAGACCTTGGCTTACAGTCACTTTATTTACATTTGTGATGGTCGTTGATGGCTCTTAATTGACACCTGTTGCTTTCCGACTTGTAAGGTCTTCCAAAACTGAGGCTTATCATTCATCATTTTGATGATTCTCATAGCCACAGTCTTTTCTGGATGGAACTGTTCAATAAAAGCCTGCACATTATTCCACTTAGCCAACCTTTGCATGATGCTCTCACTTGATGCTGCAGCCATCTCCTCCTCGCACTCAGATGACAACTCCTGAATGGCTTACTTCTGCTTGTCCTCTTGAAGGCAAATCAAATCCTCAGTGTTGAGGACCCCATTATGATCAGCAACAAGCTAATTGATGTCATCTGCATCCACGTCGAGTCCCACGTTCTGTCCAATGGAAACAATGTCGTCCAAAACAACAGACATGAGGATAAAATCCTTGAAAGTCCCTCTCAAGGATGCATGCGGGCCACAAATTCTTCCATGCTGCTTTCAAGGCTCAAAGGGTAACATCCTAATTAAAAACAGATTCTTTTCTGACAGACAGTGTATTGTAGGTGTTCAAATACCTGACATGTTTCGGCGTATACTTGCGCCAAACTACTACTTTGTTATGCAGGGTAACATCATGCCAAGCCTTTTCTATCAGATGAACACAATGATACATTGAAATGGTCCTTCCAATAATCCCTAAGGGGATAGTTCGGTGTCATTAGTCACGTGAAAGCATCGAGTAAATAAAGCCTTTGTGTAAAGCTTTGTTGCGAAGTATAGTAGCAATGGTGGACTTAGCATATCCGCTAAGCTGCTAAATCAGACAAACGCACACCTCGTTCGTGTTTCTCAATGATCTCCTTCTTCTCCTCGACTGTAATTTTGTTTTGTGTCTTCTTCGGCTGAACACGAGCCTGTGGCAGTATGGCTGTACAGGCTGATGTTGCTCTTGGTTTGGTCAAGGATAGCCCCGAAGGAATATGGACTCTGGAAAAGGTGAGTGAAAAGAACATTTTATTTGTTTGCCTAATCACACTATGCACTTTTCACTGAGTCAATTAAGGCCACATTTACACCATTTCCTCTATTCTGATTAAATGTGAATGTTTAACTGTATTTCCGTGTACATTTCAACACCTTCGATATGGCTATGTTTGACAGAATAAAGGTCTTGTGTACAGCGGTGGTTTTTAGTGTGTTTTATTTGTATTATTTGGATATGTGTGGGCATCACTTTTTTGCCAATGACATAAACCTCTCCCTTTAGTGTCTTTATTCTGTCCTCATCTTTCACACACCCTGCCATGATATATATTCAAACCAGGCTACTATATAGACCCAAAAATAAAAATTATGTGATTTGCAATGCAGGGTTACGTCTACGCTCAAACGGGCCGAGGTATTTGCCGATGACAATTATTATACTGCTTGAATGGTGTGAATCAGTGCTAAATATTATGAGCTTATATATTATGATGAAGGCGGAAGTAGACGCCAAAAAATGTCACGTATTTGAAACACCTACAATACACTGTCTGTAAGTAAAGACTGTTTTAAATTAGATATCAAGTAGACAGGATGTACTTAATACAACTAATAATATGAGCTATCTTCCACTCTTTGGGCGTGTAGTTATCAGTACATTAAAAATAATGTCATTCACCTGATGTTAATTTTCTCTCTGTGCAGGATGAAATGGACGACTGTGGCCACTCTTTTGCCAGTAAGAGTGATATCACACAACCCAATCAGATCAGAACTGGCAACAAAAAAAACTGAAGCAGCGTGATACTGCACGGTTGCCTATTTCCTTGCCTTGCTGGCACTTAAGAAGCACAGACTCGTATAAGAATGGACGGGCAATGCCGCTGGCTTCTGGTCAGGAAAAGTAAAGCTGTTTGCATCCATCTAATATTGCTAGTTTTAAACCCACCTATTAGAAATCCAGTTATTTGTCAGATGCATTTTCATATTACCTCAAAGAAGCGAGACATGCACATTTCGTCCATAAGGATGTGATTTCAAAGTAAAACATGCATTGATGAGAATGACATCAGTAAAATAACAAAAGTTATTAAGTAAGAGTGAAAACACAAGATGGCTGCTTCCTCGCTTCAGTGACCAGAAAAATCTATGAACATGTTTCAAAATCAAAGAGATGAGACACTCATTCACTGAGAAACAAGTTGGAATTGGTCCATTATGTCTTGTTACTCAACAGGGTAGGATACACAGTGTATATGACGCTGGAGATATCTGAGCATCGATGAGGCGCCAGACTGCTGGACAAAAGAGGAAGATGGGTGAGGAACTTGGACACTAATTCAATAGAACCTTGAAAGGACAACCAACACCATTTTTTTTTGTTTCCTAACTGACTGTCAGAGATATGACAGACACCGTGGACAGAGACTAAGAACCAGAAAGATTGTCCCCACTGCCGGCAGGAGACGCAGTCATTAGATGACATACGTCTGAATTCTGCGCCCCTCTGCCAAGCTATTTATTGAGAGTATATGTAAATTACAGTGATATATTAGTAAACATAGTTTTCTTGATTATAATGCCACGCCTCTGGGTGTGCTGAGCAACAACAGATGTAAGCAATAAAACATAGACATTTTAATTGGTTGTCTTTTCCAAGAACTGATAAGTTTGTAATCTGGCGCTTGTGCAGGATGTTTAAGCCGTAAATAACTTTGGTGAAAAAGTAGTATCTAAAGCCCTAAATTCTGTGCAAGGCCGGACCTTCTAGAATCTAGATGGAGACGACAGTTCACCTTGCCGTGTCTGTTTCACTCAGATTTACTGTGGCCATCTGCGCTTTTGACTGTAGGCCCATTGTTTAGTTGGTCAGCAAAGCACGGCACTTTTAAACATGATAAATTATTATTCTCCATCATTCCCACCTCGTAATCATTTTTAAAAGTGATAGCAAACATTATCTTGACAGTGATCGTGGAGTGTGAAAAAATATGGAAAAAAAACAAAATACTAAATATAATGGCATATATGTGTCTATACTATTGGGATATGTGTATATAGGTAAAATACAAGACAGAAGACATGCCCCACAATAGCCTAACAATCAATGGGAAGCATGTATGTATATATATATATACCCCCCAGTCCCACCTCTTAATCATATATTTCAAAGTTTCATTTTCATTAGTCTTATTATATGACTGGAGTGTCATTTTAAATTACTGTTCAACAAATTGCTCATTCATGACAGTTTCAAAATCACTGTGGGCATTTGGAAACAGTTCAACTTAATTTGAAGACACCAGATAATAACCAATATACCTAAAAAACATATTTTTCTTTTTCATTAAAAACAAATTTGGGAACATCTCTCATTTCATCCCCGCCCCTTTTTTTTCTTGGGAAAAGAACAACGATATTGGGATAAAATGTACGTCAGCATGCAATCCGATCTTAGCATGCAGGGAAAATCCAGATCGGTCCCTCCGTCCAAAGTCCTTGAGATACCAGTTCCACATCGCTTGACTCCACACCCCTAGATAGGCTGCATGACTGGTCCCTCTGGTCATCTGGTGGCCCCTTCCGTCACCAGCCTCGACGCGTCTGTGGTAGCAGCCTGGTATATCATGGTCCAGTCTGCTCCTGAAAATAATGGACGAGAACACAAAATGAGCGTATGTCTCCTCAATGAACCATTCTTTGAGGAGCGCCCGGATCCATGCATTTACATGGAGCGGGGAGCTCTCGGCCATGTTCCACCTCGAAAGGCGTGGAACCCCTGGCACAATTTACGGTGACCCTCGAGGCTGAGTTGCGCAATTGGCGCAGCCTCACCCATTTAAAATATCTCTCGAGGTCACCACCATATAATTTCCAGATTCTAGACACTGTATTGTATTTCGATCTTACCGTGGTTTTCTGATGAACCCCATTTCCCCCGTCTGTAGTCTCCAACCGTTGATACAAACCTTCCGTCTCTGGACACTCCGTCTGCAGTCCCCCTACTCAGGAATTCACCCAAACGGTCTGCAAGAAGGTGGTTGACGTGGAAAAAACAAAAACAAAACAAACAAAAAACAAATATACTATCTTTCCCCTTAAAGTCTGTGTAAGCTCTCAGTCGTACAGGAGTGGTCCATCGATGAGAAGGTTTCTTCAGCCGTCATCTGTACAAAAGTGAAGGTTTCGGACGTTTCGCCTCCTATCCAAGAGGCTTCGTCAGCGGGACCTTCTGAAACTGGCCACTTCCGGTTTCGATTTTTTTAAGTCATTTTTATTCGTGTTTTTCATGTGACTAAAAATATCATACTGCATGTTTTGGGTATTTTAGATGCTATAAAACATTTTTCTGATGTCAGTTAGGAAACAAAAAAGTGATGTCGGTTGTCCTTTAAAACTAGTGTGTGCAAACCTCATAGCGTCAATTGTAGTTCCCAGTACAACACACACGAGCGGGCAGACGTGCATAACATGTGCGAATGTGGAGGATATATACAATGTATAGATGTTGAATGTATAGATCTACACATGAATGTATTCTGATATTGAAATTGCTGAATTGATGTTTTGATGAGTAAATGGGTCATAAATGCCGCTTGAAGCTGATTAACACGGTTGTCTCGTGTCGTCTTTTCCTCGTCGTTCACAGTGCTACCTGCCTGTGACGCCTTTGGACCGACCCAGGTATCCCCTAGGCCTGAGGCCGGTTACACACGCCACGATCGAGCTCTGCGCGTCACCTGCCTGGGAGATCTGACAACGAACCTACTTACAAATAAAGAGAAACATCAAACTCTTTATTGGCGAGCCAGCCAGGAGGATTTTTTTCCCTCCTCCTCAGCCCAATCAACTCTCCAAATGGAAAGAACCAGATTTCCCAGCCGCCTGTGAACCCGGCATCTTCATAGCAAGTCCCCTCAAGCCGAGCTCCCGATGGGCCGCCACCACCAGTGGGCGCCCCGACCCCACCGTGAAACCTGCCGAACCCTGATGGCCAACACCGTCCAATTCTCCTGGCGACTCTGCAACTAGCTGCATCGTTTATGTCCACGATCGGACATCGTATATGTCCACGATCGGACATCGTCGGACATCGCTTATGTCCACGATCGGACTTCGGGAAGACGCTTCATGGCCGACTCGGCCGCCGACGTCAGCGTGCTTCCTCACCGTCCTGCAGAGCGCCATGGCAGCGCGATCAACGCCACCGTCGCCGAGGACCGGCCTATCCGTGCCCGGCAGCATGACCAACCCCAAGCTCCTTTGTCCTCACACTCCCTCATCGATTCCCCGACTCGACCGACCCCAGGTGAACAACTCCGCGGTGAGAAAACCTTCCGGAATCGACTCGACGGCCGTGAGGAAAGTTTCCATTGATCGACTCCAACTGGCAGTCGTAGAGCACACGTTGCGCGTGCTGCCCGTACAACGACTTCAGGCACCACCGAAACTTCCTCGGCAACCTCCCCACCGACGCCTGCCATGCCCGGTGATCGACCGTCATCGTGCCTGCCCTCTCTGTGTCGCAGAATGACTTTTGTTTTTATTTCTTTTCCTTCATCGCTTTCACCGAGTTTGGATCCAGGAGGGGAGCCCTGTGGCGTCACCGGTGCGCACCGCAGCTTTAATGTCTTTCAATTCCTTGATCTCCTTGATGTGCGTCTCACCCTGACGCATATCACACGCTTGAAAATGGTATAAAAGCAGCTGTCGTGGGACAGAGAGAATCAGACTCATCTCGGACTCACAGACTCAAAGAGACTTGCAAAGACCCGCACAGGCACGCCCGGACATCACAACATGACTTGCTCGACTGCACGCCACGATCGAGCTCTGCGCGTCACCTGCCTGGGAGATCTGACAACGAACCTACTTACAAATAAAGAGAAACATCAAACTCTTTATACCTACAGTTGAAATTTGCATACTCTGCACTGCAGCCAATCAGAAGCTTGCTTCCTGCTTCGGACTGTCCCAAGAACGCTTGGGAAAGTCCGAAGCAAAGTCGTGCGTTTTCATATCATTTTCCAAAGTAGATGCACAGAACCTTAGCCCCAGAAGAAAGATTCAAAAGAAGCTAACAAAATTTGTGTCGCTATAAAAGGTAAATTTACATTAAACCGTGAGTGTAAAGTGTACTTGAGAGTTATGAAAGGCGCTCAGTGGCCCGTAGGAGACAACGCAACACAAACAACGCATTGTGCACAAAGACGGCAAAAGACAACTGCAATAAAACCTTCGTCCACGGATATTTTCCATAAATTAAGCAACGTAGCGTTTGTGGTAGGTACAGCCTTAATTTAAGAAAAACCTATATACTTTGCGACAATGTTTTTTCTTGCGATTTCTCATCTTTCTTTATGGTCGGACAGGCAACTTTTCAGAGTTGTCTGACTCGTCCGCTAACATTTTCAGATTATCAGACACTGTTTTTACTACAATTTGGACAAGTTCGGTGGGCCGGATTAAAAAGCCGAACGGGCCGTATGTGGCCCGCGGGCCGTAGTTTGCCCGCGTCTGGTCTAGATGGACGCACGTATTAGACCGTTAACACAGCTCACCTTTTTTCCAGAACCATCAGTACGCACCACTCGAGAACAAATGCGATCTCACAACTGCCTCAAAACAAAACGTATGTGGAAAAGAGGTCAATCCCCTGAGATTGAAAGGGAAAAAATGCAACAAGTTAACTCAAACCTCAAAACATAATTGTTTTTAAACTTTCACTTTACCAAAGCATCCCGTCCTCACATTTCTTCCCACTGAGGCAATGATGAATTATAGACCTTTTCTTTTTGCTATATCTGCCCAAGCGAGGCAGTCAAAAATCAACAGTACACAAAAACATTCCATCTTAAACGAGCAAAACACAAATAACATGCCTTCCCGCATACCCAAAAATAATTTCTAATTATTCATCGTATTGTTTACTTCATTTTAGAGTATATTTCCTCGAACCATCATAATCCTTCTCCATGTATCAATATCAATCACGATTCCACACAACACGCATTCCAATGGAATGACATCCATCACTAATATGATTTTTGTCTCTCACTTTCCTGATATAAAATGTAAAATTCTATGTCACGTTACCCTCTGAAGTCTGAAACCAATACTTTGGGACATTTTCGCATTTCTCTCTCTGCGAAAATGCACCTCAGATCGAAGGCAGTATGATTTCGAATGTCCGAGTAGGACTGACCACATTCCAACACTTTGTCCGTCCAAAGCAGAAACAAGTGTGTTTTCAATTTTCATTCGGGGCGCCCCTAAATACTGCCTGAGATCTGCGGGCCGGAACACGCATCGCGCTACCTTTTTCCCCCCTTTTTCTTGTCTGGTCTTCCATCTTTTTTTTTCGGAGTCGTAAATATTTACTTGAAGAAACAATCTATATCTGTGAAGAAACTTGAATTGTATCCTCATTTTGTGTAATGCTGTAATACTGAGCGGATCTGGCAACCCAGCCACGACGCGACATCACGTGACTTGACAGCGATAAAGGCCAGTTTATGTATATGTGTTTGACTTCTCGTACGACGATGAGCGCAGCGGCTGCTTTCTGTGCTCCTGCAAATAAATATCCTACTTGTATGATCTAAACAAGAGGACCATCTCGACTCTTTACTCTCCCAAATGCATCGCGAAAATGCTGAAGACCTCAATAATATCAACCAATCGTTTTTTTCTCAACAAATTCTTCTTCATAACCAGAAACTACCGTATCTCCGCCCTCCACCCTACAGATCCACGAACTGGACGTTAGACGGCTCTTCAAGCAGCAGAAGATCAAGAAAGCTGCAGGACCTGACAGAGTGTCCCCCTCCTGCCTGAAAGTCTGCGCTGACCAGCTGGCTCCGGTCTTCACACAAATCTTCAACAGATCGCTGGAGCAGTGTGAAGTCCCATCCTGCTTCAAACAGTCTACTATCATCCCAGTTCCAAAGAAACCAGCACCGTCGGGATTGAACGACCATAGACCTGTTGCTCTGACGTCTGTGGTCATGAAGTCCTTTGAACGCCTCGTGCTGAACCACCTAAAGAACATCACCGGACCTCTGCTAGATCCTCTTCAGTTTTCCTACCGGGCAAACAGGTCCGTGGAGGATGCAGTCAACATCGGACTGCACCACATCCTCGACCACCTTGACAACACAGGAACCTACGCAAGGATCCTGTTTGTGGACTACAGCTCTGCATTCAATACCATCATCCCAGAACTCCTCATCCCCAAACTTCTCCAGCTTGGTGTGTCCCCCACGATCTGCCAGTGGACCCTCAGCTTCCTGACAGGACGGACACAACAGGTCAGACTGGGAAATATATCATCCACAACACGATCTGCCAGTGGACCCTCAGCTTCCTGACAGGACGGACACAACAGGTCAGACTGGGAAATATATCATCCACAACACGAACCACGAGCACTGGAGCCCCGCAGGGATGCGTCCTCTCTCCATTGCTCTTCTCTCTCTACACGAACGACTGCACCTCAACACAACCAGCTGTCAAATTCATAAAGTTCGCAGATGACATCACGGTCATCGATCTCATCAAAGACGGCGACGAGTCTGCGTACAGACAACAAGTGGAGCAGCTGGAGCTCTGGTGCAACCGTCACAACCTGGAGCTGAACACGCTCAAGACGGTTGAGATGATCGTGGACTTCAGGAAACATCCATCACCACAGCTACCCCTCACACAATCCAACTGCCTTGTGTCAACCGTTGAGACCTTCAAGTTCCTGGGAATCACAGTCTCCCAGGACATGAAGTGGGAGGCCAACACCAACTCTATCCTGAAAAAGGCCCAACACAGAATGTACTTCGTGAGGCTGCTAAAGAAGCATGGCCTGCCACAGGAGGTGCTGCAACATTTCTACACGGCTGTCATCGAATCCATCCTGTGTTCTTCCATGACCGTTTGGTTCGGGGCCACCACAAAAATGGACAAAATTCGACTTCAACGGACAGTTAGGATGGGCGGAAAAAATCATTGGCACGCCCTACCCACTCTCGAGGACTTGCACACTGCAAGAATCCAAACTAGGGCGCGGAAAATCCTACTGGACCCTCCGCACCCTGCCCACCACCCTTTCCAGCTACTCCCCTCAGGCAGGCGCTACCAATCCATGCGCACCAAATCCAGCAGACATTTAAACAGCTTCTTCCCCGAAGCCATTAACTCTTTGAACTCTTTCGACAGTAGCCAAAATGGACTTAGCAGTTTTTTTGACGACGATACTAGTGCAGCGTGTTCTACCGGAAACAAATTCCTTGTGTGTTCTACATACTTGGCAATAAAGATGATTCTGATTCTAATTCATCGAGGCAGAGTGGCGACTGATATGATTTACCTCGTTGCCATAAACGGGAAGACTTCCATGTAGCCATGTTGGTGCAGAGACTTCTTTGTAATTATAATGAATTCGCAATCTCGTTCCGGTGTGTTTTTTCGAAATAAAATATTTAGTTGCCGGCGCCGAATTAAATTTTCATTAATACTATCGAAGCAGAGCGAATTATTAGCTTTCAATTTTCGCGACATCCCCCTTCTCTCTCCCTTTTTTATTGCTTCTATGAATTTGGTCCAGTTCTTCAACGCATAGGGCGGACTCTATAACTGGGTACGTTCAGATAGGACAGCAATTCAAATTTACATTTGTTGTTTCTCCTTCTTCAACCCCCGATCGGGTGAGGAGAGCATGCATATTGCATCCACAAAAGTCTGCTGTTTGAATCCCACTGTATATTGTATGAATTACAACACGTTATCGCAATTCCAATCACTCAGATGCACTCATGCCGAAACAGTGCGCACGACAGACACAGTCAAGCTCGCAAGCTTTACTCACAGACCCGCATGCTCACACATTGACTCGCACAGACACACGGAAACACAGACACAAGGATGATCAGTCCTTGTGTACCCAAAAACTAAGCTCCGTTCAGCACTCTCACTACCACATAAACTAGCTTAATTTTTCATAAAATCAGTATCCGACTGACCTTCCGTACGTTTTTTTCCATGGCGCACTGGCCCTTGAGAACGTTCTCTATCTTCCAAGCTTGGACTATTTTTTTCCTAAAATCAGTATCCGACTGACCTTCCGTAGGTTTTTTTCCATGGCTCACTGGCCCTTTAGAACATTCTCATAATCTTCCAAGCTTGGACTATTTTTTTCCTAAAATCAGTATCCGAATGACCTTCCGTACGTTTTTTTTCCATGGCACACTGGCCCTTTAGAACGTTCTCATAATCTTCCAAGCTTGGCATTCTTCCCGCTGTACTGTCGTTTATCTTCCAAGACCCAAACAAAAGGACTTGTACTATCGTCTATTCTTCCAGCATTATCTTCCAAGACCCAAACAACAGGGCTTGTACTATCCAAAATATTCCAAGACCCAAACAAATAGGCTTGTACTATCCACAATCTTCCAAGACCGAAACAAATAGGCTTGTACTATCATTTATCAGACTGAACTCAATTTTTGGAGACGATCCTTCCGGTCCCGAGCCCACCCAGGTTCGTTGGGATGGCTTTTGCGTCTCACCCGGTGAGCAGGCCTGGCTTCTGGCCCCAAGAAAAGGAGGTCCTCTCGAAATCTTGATGGCTTCGCCGGTGCACTGGTTCTTGACAGTCGGCGTAGACCGCTCACCGCAGGAGACGCGTTGCCATCCCGGACAAGCCCCCAAAATGTCAGAGATATGACAGTCAGACACCGTGGACAGAGACTCGGAACCAGAAAGATCGTCCCCACTGCCGGCAGGAGACACAGTCATCAAATGACATACGTCTGAATTCTGCGCCTCTCTGCCAAGCTATTTATTGAGAGTATATGTAAATTAAAGTGATATATTAGTAAAACATAGTTTTCTTGATTATAATGCCACGCCTCTGGACGCTCCGAGGACCAACAGCTGCAAGCAGTAAAACAGACATTTTAATTGGTTGTCTTTTCCATAAACTGATAAATTTGTAAACTGGCGCTTGTGCAGGATGTTTAAGCCGTAAATAACTTTGGTGAAAAAGGAGTATCTCAAGCTCTAAATTCTGTGCAAGGCCTGACCTTCTAGAATCTCGATGGAGATGACAGTTCATCTTGCCGTATCTGTTTCACTCAGATTTACTGTGGCCGTCTGCTCTTTGACTGTGGGCCCATTGTTTAGTTGGTCAGCAAAGCACGGCACTTTTAAACATGATAAATTCTTATTCTCCATCAGCCGTACAATGAAACTTTGGGAAAGAGTAGTTGAAGCTAGACGAAGAGTAGAAGTGAACATTTGTGAGCAGCAGTATAGCTTCATGCCAAAAAAAAAAAAAAAAAAAGAGTACGACAGATGCAGTGTTTGATTTAAGAATGCCAAGAGAGAAGTACAGAGACGGTCAGAAGGAATTGCATTGTGTCTTTGTAGTTCTGGAGAAAGCATATGATAGGGTGCCATGTTGGACAAAAAAGGGTGACAGGTTGGACAAGACGCTTCACGCTAATCCATATCTCATAATGATGAGAGAGAATAAAATGGATGACCTGCTGGCTCAGACGTCGCCCGGGCAAAAAAAGGTCTGCGTCAGGTGTTGGGGAACCAGAGCACCTTGATGAAAAATGGGCCACTGGAACAAAGCGGAGATAGGCGAGATGCGATAACATGGCTCTGTTGAAATGCTACTACTCAAGCAACCCTAGTCAGAGGGCTTACATTGTGGACTGAAGGGTTACTTCCAAACCCACAGTCACGGTTGACCACAAAACAACTCATCGCTCAGTGTTCCAGTGGACAATTCCACCCTTCTCTGTCCCATCAGGTGAAAAGTCGAGGTGTCATTCTTGACAGCACATTAGCTTTCCACTCCCAAATAAATAACTTAATAGTTATTTAGTCTCCATACTTGCACCCGCAATATCAATCACCTATATATATATATATAACGGCTGGATAGCTCAGTTGATAAGGCATCGGTTTGGAATATGGGAGACGAGGGTTCGAATCCC
Source organism: Hippocampus bargibanti (assembly GCF_051943395.1). Classification (NCBI taxonomy): domain Eukaryota; kingdom Metazoa; phylum Chordata; class Actinopteri; order Syngnathiformes; family Syngnathidae; genus Hippocampus; species Hippocampus bargibanti. The sequence goes on along the minus strand of NC_142748.1, from coordinate 2,359,457 downwards.
ACTTAGGGCAGAGAAAAATGAGCACAAAACATCATCCAGTGTGGGTCCTTGGGCAAGACCTTTCACGCTAATGCCTACCTCATACAATGATGAGAGACAATAAATGGAATGACATGCCGGCTCAGACGTCGCCCGGCCAAACAAGGTCTGCGTCAGGTGCTGGGGAACCAGAGCACCTTGATGAAAAATGGGCTACTGGAACAAAGCGGAGATGGACAAGATGCGATAACATGGCTCTGTTGGAATGCTACTACTCAAGCAACCTTCGTCAGAGGGGTTACATTACTTCGAAACCCACAGTCACGGTTGACCACGAAACAACTAGTAGCTTAGTGTTCCAATATCCACAAACGTCAATTGCTATCACAACTTGAGATTGATGAGGTACAACACAAATTCCAAGGTGAAGGGCCCCAGGCTGCCACATCAGAGGAAGAGATTGGGAGGCAAGCCCCAATGAATGATGAGATTGCGAAGCCAGCCCCAATGAATGAAATGCTGAGCGAAGCAGCAACTGACCTGAGAGATAAGATCATGGCAACTAAGAAACCGATTGATTTGAATTTGAAGTCCAAGATAGGCAAGTGCTCTCATGAGCCTTGCTTTTTTTGGTTGTTTTTGTCTTGTTTTGTGTTTTCTTTTGTCACTTTGTGTTGTTGTGCGTCGTGTGGGACGTATACGGATTGTTTTTCAGCATTTTTGACCACGACATTCATCAAGGAGGAGACTGTGCTGAGCGGTTGCGCCTTTTCGGCAGCATGGATATGCCAGTACTTTACGTTTTTGAATGGGAGGAATGTCGGAGCCATTCGACTGCCATCGCTGGACACCAAAGGGGCCATTGTGCTTTTTTGTGCCTGTAATGGGCAGCATCTTCACAGCTCCGCTTTGTTCAGGGGAAAGGTCGGTGCTGTTGGACAGTCTACGGCTGGATGGATGCATGGCTTGAGGAACCCGCGATAAGAAGAAAGGAGCGTCAGCGCAGAGCGCCGATGCTTATGTGGAACTGTTGCGGCTTGGAATTGAAGCAGATTTATGTGGAACAGGAGATATGAGACAATCTCTTTTCGTCAATGGATGCTACAGCTGTGTGTTTGCTTTCAACATTTAGCTTGTAGTCGACGTGCACATTCCACCATGATGTCCCTGATCCACTGGTGGAAAGACACTTTGATCCTCTCCTCTTTCATCTAGAACTGCTTCATGTCATCACAAAGAGGGTACAGCAAGTCCTGAAGAATGAATGTCTCTCTGTGTCTTTGTTTTGTTGTCCCTATGCTGTCATATTATGTTATTTAGTTTTTCTTTCTTTTGACTTCAAGACGGCGCCCCGAGAGTGGCTGCCTTTCCAGCAGCTCATGTATTTTGTTTTTCTACTTTGATTCCTTTCATAACTTTGCTGCTGTGAAATGTAAATTTCTCCACTGTGAGACTAATAAAGGCAAGTCCAATCCAATCCAATCCAATTACAACGGCTATGTGAAGTACCACCTGAAAGTCTCATGGAAACTGTGAATGCAGCACTGAGAACGATCCCGACCGGGACCATCACGGAAACCAATGAGCTGATATAGGCCTCAGCATCAGTGATCCTAGAGATGCTTGGCTACAAGAGCAACCATGAGAACCACGAGATTCATTACCCACCATGGAAAAGACGGTTGGAGGCTAAGATCAAGGCGGCTCGGAAAGATGTGAGTCAATTGACGGAGACCCAGAGAGACATGCAGATAACCATACCTGAAGCACTCGAAACTGCCAAACAAAGGCTCCAGGCCTTGTCCAGTTGCCTAAAGAGGTACACGAAAGAGAATGAGGCCAGAAGAATAAACAGGCTGTTCGCAACACAACCTGCGAAAGTGTACGCTCAGTGGCAGGGTTCTAACAGCAGAGCAGACCCTCCAAGGCTGGAAACTGAAAGATACTGGGAAGGCATATGGGAGAAGGAGGTCACACATAACAGCAGTGCACAATGGCTGGTGACTCTGAAAGAGGAGCACAGCAACCTCCCTGAACAGAACCCAGTTACCATCACAGTGGCAGATATACAAGAAAGAGTCTCAGGTATGAAAAACTGGACGGCAGCAGGCCCGGATATGGTTCACACCTACTGGCTAAAGAAACTCACAGCTCTCCACGAGCGCCTAGCAGCACAAATGAACCAGTTGCTGATGGATGGGACTCACCCAGGATGGCTAACCGAAGGGTGAACAATCCCGATCATGAAGGATTCCTCAAAGGGTGCAGTTCCTTCCAACTATCGGCTAATAACCTGTCTCTTCACAACATGGAAGCTTATGTCAGGCATAATTGCGGCTAAGATAAGTGGACACATGGATCAATACATGAGCAGATCACAGAAAGGCATTAGTAGAGATACTAGATACTAGACTAAACGTCAGCTGCTGGTTGACAGAACAGTCGCACAAGACTGCAGGTCCCGACATACCAACCTGTGCACAGCCTGGATTGAATACAAGAAAGCATATGACTCGATGCCACACACATGGATTACTGAATGCATGGAGTTGTATAAGGTTAACAGGAACCTGAGAGCCTTCGTTGCAAATTCGATGAGGATGTGAAAAACCACACTTGCCAATGGCAAGCCACTAACGCAAGTGTCCATCAAATGTGGCATATACCAAGGTGATGCACTCCCCCCACAGCTGTTCTGCATAGGACTGAACCCCCTCAGCCAGATAATCTCCAAGACAGGCTATGGATACCGCCTCAGAAATGGAGCCATGATCAGTCACCTCCTACCTCCTACATGGATGACATAAAGCTGTATGCTAAGAGCGAAAGGGACATAGACTCCCTGATCCACAAAACCAGGATCTACAGCAGTGATGTCGGAATGTCATTCGGGCTGGAGAAATGTAGTCGGATGGTGACTAAGAGAGGCAAGGTAGTCCACACTGAAGGGGTCTCACTCCCTGAAGGAACAATACGAGACATTGAAAACAGCTACAAGTACCTTGGTATACCACAGGCCAATGGCAACCACAAACTAGCAACAAGGAAAGTGGCTACGACCAAATACCTCCAGCGGGTGAGGCAAGTCCTCAGAAGCCAGCTCAATGGCAAGAACAAGACCCGGGCAATAAACAGCTATGCCCTGCCAGTGATCAGATACCCTGCAGGAATAATAAGGTGGCCAAAGGAAGAGATTCAGACCACGGATGTTAAGACCCGAAAACTCCTCACCATGCATGGAGGGTTCCATCCCAAGTCCAGCACCCTGAGACTGAACACAAGCCGTAAGGAAGGGGGCCGGGGACTAGTGAGTGTGAGAGAGATGAAACATCCAAGCTCAATGAATACATCAAAGAGAAGGCTCCAACGGATGATGTACTCAAAGAATGCCTCAGACAATGGGGAGCAGAGGATGAGGTGCTGGAAGAGGGACAATCATGGGAGGAAAAGTCCCTACACAGGATGTACCACCGAACCCTAACTGAAGTGGCTCATCTCAAGAAGTCTAATCAGTGGCTAGAGAGGGCTGGCCTAAAGGACAGCACAGAAGCACTCATCCTGGCTGCTCAAGAGCAGGCCCTGAACACCAGAGCCATAGAAGCAGGGATATACCACACCTGGCAAGACCCAAGGTGTAGGTTGTGCAAAGAGGCACCTGAGACAATCCAACATATAACTGCAGGGTGTAAGATGCTGGCAGGGAAAGCCTACATGGAGCGCCATAACCAGGTGGCTGACATAGTCTACCGAAACATCTGTGCATAGTATGGACTGGAAACCCCAAGGTCAAAATGGGAAACACCTCCCAAGGTAGTAGAGAATGACCGAGCAAAGATTTTGTGGGACTTCCAGATACTGACTGACAAGATGGTAATGGCCAACCAACCAGATATCGTGGTCATAGATAAAGGGGAAAGGAAAGCCGTTGTCGTGGATGTAGCGGTCCCGAGTGATGGAAACATCAGAAAGAAGGAACATGAGAAACTCGAGAAATACCAAGGGAGCTGGAGAGAGCCTGGAAGGTAAAGGTGACAGTCGTGCCTGTGGTGGTCGGAGCACTCGGGGCAGTGACCCCCAAACTCGATGAGTGGTTGCAACAGATCACGGGAACAACATCGGATATCTCGGTCCAGAAAAGCGCAGTGCTGGGAACAGCACGGATACTGCGCAGAACCCTCAAGCTTCCTGGCCTCTGGTAGAGGACCCGAGCTAAAAAGAAATGGGGGACAGACACCACCCATGAGGGGTGAGGTGAGGATTTTTTTAATTTATACAGTGAGACATTGGCTTACGAACGGAATTGGTTCCCAGACAGAGGGTGTAAGGCGAAAAGTGTGCATCCCAATTTTATTCCCATAGGAAACCAGAAAAATGAGAATACTCCGTTCCCAGGTCTCCATAAAATATAATTGTCAACTAAATAAGCCTTCAAACTACACACAACATACCTTATTCTATGTAGAATAAATGTGGTATTGTATTGCAATGAAAGAAATACACTGCACTTATAATAAAGTCACTTTATTTACATTTGTGATGGTCGTTGATGGCTCTTGACACCTGTTGCTTTCTGACTTGTAAGGTTTTACGAAACTGAGGCATCACATTATCATTCATCATGTTGATGATTCTCATAGCCAGTCTGGATGGAACTGTTCAATAAGAGCCTGCACATTATTCCACTTAGCCAACCTTTGCATGATGCTCTCATTTGATGCTGCAGCCATCTCCTCCTCGCACTCAGATGACAACTCCTGAATGGCTTGCTTCTGCTTGTCCTCAAATCAAAAACTGTGTTGAGGACCTCATTATGGTCAGCAAGAAGCTCCTCGATGTCATCTGCATCCACGTCGAGTCCCATGTTCTGTCCAATGGAAACAATGTCGTCCAAAACAAGAGAGACATGAGGATCAAATCCTTCAAAGTTCCTGAGTCAAGGATCCCAAAGTCAAGGATGCATGCGGGCCACAAATTCTTCCATGCTGCTTTCAAAGCTCGAAGGGTAACATCCTAATTAATAACAGATTCTTTTCTGACAGTGTATTTTAGATGTTCAAATACCTGACATGTTTCGGCGTATACTTTCGCCGAACTACTACTTTGTTATGTAGGGTAACATCATGCCAAGCCTTTTCTATCAGCTGAACACAATGATACTCATTTAAATGGTCCTTCCAATAATCCCTAAGGGATAGTTCAGTGTCAGTCACGTGAAAGCATCGAGTAAATCAGGGGTCGGGAACCTATGGCTCTTTTGATGATTGCATATGGCTCGCCGATAAAACTAAATACATATTCTCGCTTTTTTGCCATTCATTTCCTGTTGGGGCTGCAGTTGGCGGAAAGCGCAATTTTGATTGGATCACACTGACCTAGGTTGGCGGAAAGCGCAGGTTTGATTGGATGATACTATTTCAACAAACAGGTAAACACCCCTTTAAATCAGCCCGACAGTAAAAAAAAAAGACGAGTACGCTCCAGCTTGAATGCATCGGAGGATTCGCGATTCTAATTTGCAATGAAACAATACCATCGATGAAACAGTTGAATGTCAGTGATATATTAACAAGCCCCGTGTTAACGTTTAGCATCAATATACTTCTGCGAGAAGTATATTGAAGATAGCAAGTGTGGAAGCTAATGAGCCGTGTGCAGGCTAGCGAGCAGTAACTTTGCCTATGGACCCGGCAAGTTCACTTTCATTCCGATCGTTTGGGTGGATGTTTACCAATCATGAGGAACGGTAAACCATTCATGTTAACGGTGAGTACTATCACAGTTATTTTAAATACAGTAAAGTCTCGTTATATCGATATTCAAGGGAGTCCGAAAAAATATCGATATAACCGGGACTATCGATATATCCGACCCTGTTTGCATGTAATTTTCTCCGTGCGTGCATAGAAATAGTATCGATATAACCGGGACTATCGATATATCCGATATCGATATAACGAGACTTTACTGTAATACATTCTGACATTTTGTTGAAAAGTGGCCGTGCGTGTTTGCGTGCGCGCGGGTGTGTATGTGTGTGTGTGTGTGTGCGCCCGCGCGCGCGCGCGTGTGTGGCTCTCACTGAACATTTCTATATATTTTACTTTTATGGCACTCAGTCAAAAAGGTTCCCGACCCCTGGAGTAAATAAAGCCTTTGTGTAAAGCTTTGTTGCGAAGTATGGTAGCAATGGTGGACTTAGCATATCCGCTAAGCTGCTAAATCAGACAAACGCACACCTCGTTCGTGTTTCTCAATGATCTCCTTCTCCTCGACTGTAATTTTGTTTTGTGTCTTTGTTCGGTCAATTTATGTTTCCACGTTTTCCCACCGAAAGGGATCCCAGAGAGACCACACTGATACAACTCAACTCACTCTCGTTATTTATTGTTGATTGAGTTTTGAATACATTGGTTCCTTTTGTTTTGTAGACGAGCAGTGAAGTAGGTCATAAACCTACAAATGGAAACACAGAATATGAATGCAACTCATTCACAATCATTTCTATCACTACTTTGACATTATTTTAGTTTAAATCAACAGAAAGGTAGAACGTGAAAATGCAACATGTGGACTTACTGGAGGTGTGTCTCCCTTGGCAAACAAAAGCCACCTGGTTCAGACAGCATTTAACTCCACAGCCACACCCACTCACTGGCTGATCGGATTAACCCTTTCAAGTCTGTACTGCATGTAAAGCCAAGTTTAACATGTGATTGCCTATTTACACAACACCTCCCACTTGACCGACTGATGAATCAGAGAGGTCATCCCACATTAAATCATATTACAATCTTTTTTTTCCCAACATCAGATAAAAGTCCATTCTTATTTACTGCACACGAAGAAGATGATGTCAATGTCAATGTTCGGGCGCCTACCTTGACAAAGCGGGTGTACTGTCAGGGTATGGTTATGTGCGTGTTTTCATCTTCTTACTTCGTGTATGTGCAAGTGTGGGACCTGGTGGCAGCGCTAGGCTTGCACCTACCAGCCCTGAAGGTGGCAATGACGTTGGGGCAGTGCCTGCAGAACCAGAGTGATGTCAGTCAAGGAAACCAGTGTCAGGCCTAGCTGGGCCATGCTGGTCTTCAACGGGGAGGAGGACCACTAGTCTCCTGACGTCTCTCCGTAAGATTACGGTTGTTTGCAGCGGCAAGTCCTTCCTGCGTTGCCCGACTGCCAGTGGGGCAGGCAGGCGGCACATATCCTCAAATCTGCTGTTCGAACAAGTCCTTTCTTGTCTGGGTAGACGGCCTGGATACGTCCGAGCTGGAATTGCCCTCGTAGAGCGTTCTGGTCAGCGATCCACACAATGTCACCGGCTTCAACGTTCCTCTTCATGTGGTGCCATCTTGGCCGCACAAATAGTTTTGGTCCAGCAAGTTCACGCCATTTTGACCAGAACATGTCATGCTGATCTGAATGGCTCTGAGCCGGCGCCAGGGATGGATACAAGTCGATTTCTCCTGTAATGCCTCCTTGTCCGGTCCGTCCGAGGAGTAGACTGTTGGGTGTGATGTACTAACTGAGTCCTTTTGCAATTGTGCCCTCGCATCAATTGACCTTTAATTTGTTAGGTTAGCTGCCTGATAAAGAGGGTTTGGAGTTCGCTCCAGGTGAATGAGCCTACTTGTCCCACCGAGGCTCATGAGGGCTCTCTTTAAGAGCTTTACTGCGGCTTCAGCAGCTCCGTTGCGATGAGGTGCGTCAGCCGGGTGGAACTCCCATGACCACTCTGTTCCATTCTCGGCAGCTTTGTTCTGGATGGAAGCTTCCTGCAGGCTGGCCAGGCGCTTGTACAGTTCGTTCAAGGCAGGTTTGGCTCCAAGGAAATTTGTTCCTCGGTCAGACCAGAGTCTTTTTGGAAGGCCTCTCAGGGCTACGAAACGAGAGTAAGATTGGAGGAAGCTTTCAGATGATTGGTCGTCAACAAGGTCTGCATGAACTGCTCTTGATGCCATGCAGCAGAACACTATGCCCCAGACCTTCTTTCTGGTTCTTTTCTTGACGGCATCCCTGATTTAGAAAGGACCAAAGAGGTCAAGCGTGGTGTATTCGAATGGATTGGCAAGCTGTGAGCGCTCTGGTGGCAAATCGCTCATAATCTGCTGGCACATTCTCACCTTCATTTTGCGGCAGGCAACACAGTTATTTATAATTTTCTTGACAGTTCTTCGACGTTGCACTATCCATGCCTTCTTCCTTTTTGCCAACAGTGTGGCAGCAATGCCTTCGTGGTTCTTTTCATAAGCTTCACTTGCCAACAGAGTTGCTAACCATGCATGGAAAGGGATTAGTGGAACGGCTGTCCCGTTTTCTCCCCAGGCCTGGATTCTGCCTCCACAGAGAAAAATTCCTGTGTTTTTATCCTTGTGGACTACCAAACGATCCAGTGCAGTGTCTTGGAACTTAACTGCATCTTGAGCAGCGAGGGCCAGATCTTGGAAGGCTTCTGCCCTTCCTTCGGCAGTCAGTATGACGCCGTTTGCCTCCCACTTTAGCCTATCAGGTGTCCGGCATTTACTTCTCAGCCAGGTCTCTGCGGCTCTTCGGGTCCAGGCTATGGTTCCACATAGTTTTGACAGGGAACTGAATCGCTGAAGCACCACAAGGTGCACCAGTCCAATGCCCCAGGGTCTTTGTTTGCCGAGTGCTTGTGATGAATCAGGGGCAACTGGAGACACTGGGTTTTGGAGGGCAATTCCCCCTTTGGGAACTGTTCTGATGTCAGACGCGCGAGGGCCAGTCTTTCCCTTTTGTTTTGACAGGGCCCTGGTGACTGCTGCAGAAAACCGTTTCCTTTGTAGCTTTCCAACATTTTCGGTAGATGAAATTATTTCACTGGCCATCTTCATGGGCCAGTCTGCTTCTGGCCACTGTAGGAACTCAGGGCCTTTCTGCCACTTGGACCCTTCATTTAGTTCCTCGGGGTTCGCTCCCCTAGTGAGGATGTCAGCGATATTTTAGATGCCTTTGATCCACCTCCAATCGTCCACTTGACCATCTTTCTGAATCTCGCCAATTCGATTAGTGAAAAACGTTTGATAGCCATAGCTGTTCTTTTGGATAGCTGCCAGTATCGTTTGGCTGTCGACGAAGTGGATCCAGCGCTTTACTCTAATGTGGTAGCGCTTCTCGAAGTATTTCTTTATGCGGGTAGCAAAGACTGCGGCACAAAGTTCTGCCTTGATAACATCCCCCTTTTGGTCCAGGGGAGTGCGTTTAGCTTTGCATTCCACCAACTTTATAACGACTCCATTTGGGGTTGCCCACCGAAGGTAGAGCACTGCTCCATATGAGGATTCGCTCCCGTCCGAAAACGTAATGCCCATGGGTGGGCCTAGAGCTCCAGGTGGTGTGAGACTCTTCTCGAACGTGACTTGGCCAAGCCTTACGTACTCCTCAAAGAGTGTATTTGCGGCTTCTCGAAGTATTGGTGAGAGAGGGACACTTGGGACGCCAAGTGTTTTTGCCTGGGTTGTCTTTGCCAGCTTCTTGGAGGAACTCCCGTACCAGCATGACTCCCTTTTGCTTAGCTGGTGAGGCGAGACGAATTGGGTCGTAGAACCCTGCAATTTGGCTTAGCAGCATCCGCCTTGTCAGGGGTTTGGTGTGCCTTCCCTGACCAGCTCCTCTCTCAGATTGAGCCTTGTTCTCATTTTCCCTCTTTTCTTGGAGAAGTTGATGGAGGTTATCACCCGAAGCATGTCTGTCTCTGGTTCGTAGCCAACGCCCAGCGCTTTGTTCTCCTCATCCTTCATTTGGTTTGGCAGCACGAAGGTCCTGGGAGTTGTTGTTTTGGCCCTGAATGTCAGCAGGTACACTACTCCTCCCACTTCGGTGTGACAGGACTCATGGCTTGAGGAAGAAACCCCCCTCTCTCAGAATAGCCTCCACCCCCCTGGTGATTTTTTGCAGGGTTTCAAGGTCATCATGTGATGTCAAGAAGCCATCCACGTAGCTATCCTCAATTAGAACGCGCCGCTCTTCAACCATGTCAGCGAACTGGGGAAGGTTGGCAGTTTCCCTCATGGCGACTTGGGCGATACAACCAGAGGAAGCGGTGTAGGTGGACTTCCTTTTCCTTCAGCCACACTGAGTTATACATTTTTTTCACATCTCCCAGTGCAGCGTGTTGTCCACTCCTGCACCGCAGAAGCACTCCCCGTATTGGGTTGAGAACATCGGGACCCTTGTACAGGAGATTTTTGTGACTCACCCCTCGGAACTCTTGGCTGCTGTTCCACACTATGCTCACAGGGGTTGAAGTGGAGTCTGGATTAGGTGCAACTAGATGACTTACATACCATGTTGGTCCGGTCCAGCTATTGATTTCCTCATTAGAGAGTTTGACAGCAGCTCCTCTGGCAACCATTTCATGAATTTGTTCTTTGTATGCGGCTTTCCAGACAGGTTCCTTCTCCAGACGTCTTTCAGTGTTCCTGAAGGTCGCTTCAACTGCATGACGGTTTTCTGGCAGTGTTGCTGGGTCACCCTTCCAAGGATACGCTGCGTCCCAGTGGGAAGAATCGCTGTGTTTGTCAGCCAACACGTAAGTGAGGCAGTCCTTTATCTTCTCCAGGTCCTTTTCTTCCCTGAGTCATTTCCTTCCCTCCTGGGGAACACTTGCCGCACTTGCAGCCACCACATAAGGGACTACAGGCTACTCCAATGCAGTCCCACTTGAACTATTCGAGGACCTCCTTGTTTGTAGCTGTGAGGCTTTGGTGCTCTCTCCTCCGCTGTTTGGACAAAGACTGTCTCTTTACATGCCATCGAGGCAGACCTCATAGTCCTTGCAAAGTGAGTGTCCGAGCGGTACACAGCCAAGTCGATACCCTCAATCAGGTTGGGGTGGGTTCCTCCAACAGTCTTGTCCAGTGGGCCATCCCAGAGCACAAGGTCCCCCACAATCTTGGTTGGCTGGGGAACAAGTCGACCCTCGCGGTGACTGATCAGGAGGTCTATTTTCTTTGGCCGTACTAGTTCATCAGTTGCATCGTCAGGGAATAATTTTTGCAATTGCCTGGGTGAGACAGGCTGATTAACCTCAGTAATGTTATTTAGGCCATAGCTGAGAATCTTATGTTCATCCACTTTTCCCTCTGGGGTTTTCACCCTCAGGCGGAGGGAATATCTCTTTGTCACAACCGTCTTACTCATGCCCCCAACCCTATGGATGATCAGCTTAATGCCTTCACCTGACAGACCAAGGTGATTGGCTGCTTCATAAGTAATGTAGTTCTTATCAGAAGCGAGGTCGATGAGGGTGCCAATTAGACAGCCTGAGTTTGTTGTTGCTTTCAGCAGGATCATCACGACTGGGTATTCCTTCAGTCCACCTCCAACATTGGTACATACAGGTGATGAGACTTTGTTCGAGAATACCTTGTTGCACTTTTCTCTTTGTTCTGGTGCGAGTTCCGCCAGAAACTCCTCCTGCCTCTTAGTCAAGCCAATACTCTTTCCTCCAGCTTGTTTGCTGCTGTGATTCTCACACTCGTCTCTTTTTGGTGATGGTGGCTTGGGACAGAGGAGATAGTTGTGGTCCGAAACCCCTGCTCCATGACAGACGACTGGTTTTGTGCAGAGGAATTTGGAGGTACAACCTTCGCCATCCTTGGTGTGAGGCCGTAAGCATTTGAGGCATGACCCAATCTTCCTCGGATGAGCCTTTTTTTCCAGCAAGGTCTTGTTCCTTGAAGGTTTTGCACACAAATAGCCTGCCAGCATGCACGTGCCACACACAGTGCAGCTAGTCGGATCGTCCTTATGACCTGCAGCAGATTTAGTGGAGGCTTTCTTCACTTTCACGACCGGTGAACCTTTCTCCACTGCGTCTTTTTCTATGGAGGTGGGCTCTAATTGGTCCAATTCTTCCAGGATCGCTATCTGTTTCTTGAGGAAGTCCAGGAGGCAGTCAAAGTGGTTTGATGGAAAGAATCCGTTATGAGGCTTAGTTTTGTGCACAATCCACTCCTTTTTCAGTGTGCTGGGAAGCTTGCTCTCCAGAGACTGGCAGACCACCCGATTCTTTATGGCATCCTCTTCTCCAAGGATCTGGAGGCTGCAAAGCGCTCTTTCCACGGCCTGAATCAGTTCAATGGTTTTCGGTTTTCCTGGGGTTGTTGCCTTTAAGAGAGGGGAGAGCCTGGACTTCATTGGTGATTAGCCAGATGATCTTCTGCTTGTTCCCATACTTGTTATCCAGCAGTCTGAACACGTCATCTGCGGAACCACAGCTGGAGAGAACAAGTTCCTTTTTTACCTTCTCAAGCAGGCTGCCTAGTAGGTGAAACTTTCTCACAGCTTCTGCTCCCTGTGGGTTGCCTAGTTGATGCAGGTCCCCCCATTCGGCCTTCCACCTGTAGTAGTCCCTCATGTCGCCGGAGAAAGTCGGTAGCCGCGCCCGTTCAGGGCTGATTTGAGGCTTGAAATCAAATGTTGCTTGCTGGACAGTTCTGGAGCTGATTTGTGGTGAGAAAGGCTGTGTGATTGTGTTGGAAATTCTCATTCCAATGTTGGAGGTTAGCACTTTCTTGGTGTTAGGTTTAGGCTTTGGTTGCACAGGCTTATCTGGGAGAGAATGGATGTCTGTGCTGGACATCCGCGCTCCAATGTTGGAGGCCAGTGTAGTACCACTTGGATCCTCCTTTTCAACGGACAGTTAGGACGGCGGAAAAAATCATTGGCACCGCCCTACCCACTCTCGAGGACTTGCACACTGCAAGAATCCAAACTAGGGCGCGGAAAATCCTACTGGACCCTCCGCACCCTGCCCACCACCTTTTCCAGCTACTCCTCTTAGGCAGGCACTACCGATCCATGCGCACCAAATCCAGCAGACATTTAAACAGCTTCTTCCCCCAAGCCATTAACTCTTTGAACTCTTTGAACTCTTTCAACAGTAGCCAAAATGGAACTGTATAGTGCCACTTAGCAGTTTTTTTTTACGACGATACTAGTGCAGCGTGTTCTACCGGAAACAAATTCCTTGTGTGTTCTACATACTTGGCAATAAAGATGATTCTGATTCCTCTTCTTCCAGCTTGTCTGACAAAGCCAGGATCCTCTTACTCAGCGTTTGGTAGCATATTCTTAGGTCTACTACCCTAGAGGCAGGAATCAACTCCTTCCATTCCACCAGCATGTCACCGAGTTCGGTGACCTCTCTGTCTAGGCCTTTATTCCTCAGCCTGCGGTCCTTGATTGGTTGCTGAGGGCTCACTTCGTCCTCCTCAGCCTGAGTAACTGCAGACTCAGCAATTTTAGACTGGGCAGAGAACATGTCATTGCCATAGCCATTCCAAAAGGCTTCTTGGGTGGCTCGTTTCACCTCAAGGAACTTTGCCTCGCACTCAGCGGTCAGCCTGTCCACTTCAACTGCAGACACTCTGACCGTTTCATCGTCTGATTCTCTTAGGGCGTTGGCATACTCAAGCCCGGCATCAACAACTTTATCACTGAGCATCACTGAGACAGACTGAAAACAGCAGTCGGTGTCAATGCGCCATCTGGTGCTTGTTACGACGTTAATACCTTGGTCTCTACCTCTCCGCTACACCCTCATTAGCAAAATGTCGTTATCCAAACGGAGAAAAGTAGATAAGGAGTGTAGAATTTTCAAAGAAAAATGGACCACGTCCTATTTATTTACAGAGAGGCACAGAAAACCTTTATGCTTGGTGTGTTTGCAACAAGTTTCGGTATTGAAGGAATATAATATTCGACGCCACTACGAGACTCATCACAGCGAAAAATATGACGGTCTGCAAGGACAACTGAGAAGAGAAAAGATTAACGAATTGCTGGCGGGTCTGAGGAAACACAGTCAACTTTCATCCAGAGCCGAGAAGTCAGTGAAGCAGCGGTAAAAGCGAGCTCCCTAATTGCTAGCGAAATAGCATTAGCATTGAAGCCGTATTTCGACTGTGACTTTGTTAAACGATGCATGATGAAGGTGGCTGAACTTGTATGTTCCGAGAAGCGACAAGCTTTTGCCAACATTAGCCTGACGAGGAATACTATAGCTCAGAGGATTTATTGCATTTTCCGTGGCAATTGACGAGAGCGCTGACATCACAGACGTGGCCCAACTGGCCATATTTATTCGAGGAGTTGATGAGACATTGACTGTTAATGAAGAGTTTCTTGAGTTGGTCCCAATGATGGAAACAAACAGCCGAGGACATTTTCGGCTCTGTCGTTGCTGTATTGGACAGAGTTGGAGTGGACTGGCCCCGCGCTGTCAGCCTGGCTACAGACGGCACGTGATCCATGGTCGGAAAGAAAGCAGGTGTCGCGACAAAGTTCAAAGACAAAGTACAAGCCCTTAATGGAGGAGATCATTTCTGGACATTTCAATGTATTGTGCACCAGGAGGCATTGTGTTGCAAGTTGCTGAAAATGGACCACGTCATGGAGGTGGTTGTTCGCACTGTAAATTTCATCCGGTCCAGAGGTCTGAACCATCGTCAGTTTGACAAACTCTCAGCGACAGCAACATTACAGCCTGCCATACCACAATTTAATGTTAGTCAGCAGCTTCAAAACAAAAGTTCTGTGATGGAATTCTACTGTTCATACAACTCCATCAATTTTCAGTATGTATTTTATGTATACGTATGTTTCATGTGTAACGCAGTTGTGCACTTATTAATTAAATTATGAAGGCAGTGACGCAACGACGCACAGTGTGGCACCATGTCCCGCCCATAGTTTCCAGAACAATCTCGAGGAGATTCAGGGTGAGTCGCAATTTTCTGTTGGTCTCGATTAACGCACATTTTCATGACAATATCTTATTTTGTTTCCCCTTTTGTACTGTCTAGTGTTATCTAATTAGTTCCCTTATTCATTTCGAGTCCAGATTACTTTTTGTGTCATTATTTACTTCACGTTTTGTCGAGTGGAACTTTGAAGCACATGTGCTTCACAGTGCTTTTCTATTGCGCAGTTAATCACAAGACGAAACCCATGCGACTTCACCCATCCCTTCTGCCATACTGTGTTGCAAGTAATAATTGCTTCATTTCGTTTTTATTGTACAATATTTAGTTTCTTGTGTCGTGTTTCATTTGCCCGTGAATGTTTGTGGCGGGTTGAACTGTGCGCCCTTGCAAGCGCACCGCGTGTTCTGCTGAGTCTCCGCGTATGATGCGTTCAGGGACATCATGTAAATAACATTGAACTTGTGTTGTATTCTCTTTATCTGTAAATAACCACTATATGATCACACGTTGTTCATTCTGTTTTGTTATCTACAATGTTTTGCATATTGAGAACAATCTCGAGGAGATTCAGGTTAATCACAAGACGAAACCCATGCGACTTCACCCATCCCTTCTGCCATAATGTGTTGCAGAAATAAAAGAAATAAAAAGACACATCCACGCGTCTGCTCTCATTAAGACAGCAGCATCGTGGAGATGAAGACAGTCACTGTTGTGACACCCGTCACATTGGTGCCGTGACCCGGATCACAAATGACTCTCCACTTCGGACGGGGACCGCGATGCTGCACAATGAAGACGCTGTGCAGTCCCATCACTCGGTGGACGGTGTGTCGACCCCCGTTTTGAAAATACATGTAGTGTGTTAATTGTCTGACCTGCTGTTTTGCAATTAGTGTGATTTTTTTTTCATGTACGTGTTTTTGTGTGTTAAGTCTAAGAATGAGCTCCTTACAAGTCACAAGTAGCACACCTTTGAATGAGTGTGTTGGTAGAGGTAGAGGCTTCCCAACCGTGTTACAATTATGTAGTGCAATCCAGAGTGGTGTAGTTTGTACAGAGGGGAATGGGCAGGTTCAAGCTGAGGCCACTTATGTTAGTGAGGACAGAGTTCCTTCCCAGACCCAGTGCAGTGCATCTACGAGGAGCGCAGAGACCACTGATACACCAGCAACAGATCCCTTTCTCCAGTCTGTCACAGTTATGTAGTGCTATGCAGAGTGATGTAGTTTGTACAGAGGGGAATGGGCAGGTGCGAGCTGAGGCCACTTATGTTAGTGGGGACAGAGTTCCTTCCCAGACCCAGTGCAGTGCATCTCCGACGAGCGCACAGACCCTGACACACCGGCGACAGATCCTTTACACCAGTCACCTGACGTAGTTTGTCAGATGACTGACATAATTAGACAGCATTCTTGTACATCCTTGCCCGATAACCTTGTCTATTTTGCCTGTTGGTCTTTCTGTTGTCTTCCGTGTGTATGTTGCCTCACTTCTGCATAATTTAAGGGGGGTGTATGTAACGGAGTTGTGCACTTAGATTATTAAATTATGAAGGAAGTGACGCAACGGCGCACAGTGTGGCACCATGTCCCGCCCATAGTTTCCAGAACAATATCGAGGAGATTCAGGGTGAGTCGCAATTTTCTGTTGGTCTCGATTAACGCGCATTTTCATGACAATATCTTATTTTGTTTCCCCTTTTGTACTGTCTAGTGTTATCTAATTAGTTCCCTTATACATTTCGAGTCCAGATTACTTTTTGTGTCATTATTTACTTCACGTTTTGTCGAGTGGAACTTTGAAGCACATGTGCTTCATAGTGCTTTTCTATTGCGCAGTTAATCACAAGACGAAACCCATGCGACTTCAACCATCCCTTCTGCCATACTGTGTTGCAGGTAATAATTGCTTCATTTCGTTTTTATTGTACAATATTTAGTTTCTTGTGTCGTGTTTCATTTGCCCGTGAATATTCGTGGCGGGTTGAACTGTGCGCCCTTCAGGGACATCATGTAAATAACATTGAACTTGTGTTGTATTCTCTTTTTCTGTAAATAACCACTATACGATCACACGTTGTTCATTGTTTTGTTATCTACAATGTTTTGCATATTGAGAACAATCTCGAGGAGATTCAGGTTAATCACAAGACGAAACCCATGCGACTTCACCCATCCCTTCTGCCATACTGTGTTGCAGAAATAAAAGAAATAAAAAGACACATCATTAAGACGGCAGCATCGTGGAGATGAAGACAGTCACTGTTGTGACACCCGTCACACATGTATGAAGTTCACAGATTTACAGGACAGGTGAACACTTTCTTCATCACACATTTAAAATCACTCTTCTTAGTTTGTAAGGTGTACACAGGGATTAAATTTTATATGCGTATGTGTAAGTCGTTTAAAAACTCCCTTTAAAAGTCTCATTTAATCTTAAAGTTCATTACTATATTTTTCAGTATCAATTAAAGTTTTGTGCCTTTGTACAATCAGTGGGATCCGTTGCAATGCATATTTGTGAATGATAAAAGTAAATTGCACATTTGTCCAAGGAAATATGAGGTGTTTCATGAAATGTTTTGTAAAAGGATAGCTCATTAAATGTCAATGTTTTCCAAATGTTCTTGTGCTTCTTTACACCAAAACAAAGGAAAGACATGATATTTTTGCTATTTTTAGCAGAGTATGTTATAATTTTAATGGTCCGGCCCACTTGACATCTCCCTAGGCCGTATGTGGCCCGCGATGCGAAATGAGTTTGCCACCCCTGGTTTAGACAGAGGAGAACTCCCAACAATGAAATTGGCTCAAATCATGAACCACGTTGACATTCGGTTGTAACTTACCTTTGCTGATGCACCAGCGAGAGTGTGGAAAATGCATCCTATTTGGGTAAGCAATTACCGGTAGTTACATTAAAAAAAGAATACACAAATAAACATACAAACAAACAAAAACATCAACACTCTATGATTAAGGGATGGATCAGCTCGGCTTAACTTACCTTTGCTGATGCATTCCGTAGAGAGTGTGGACAAATTGGGATAAGCAATTAATTAAAATAAAACAAACAGAGAAATAACCAAAAATACAAACACATTAACGCAAAAAAATAGAACATGTCAAGTGCATTTTTAACAAATCAAGAAACCAACAATAAGATGCAGAACATGAAAACAGCAAAATGCAAACAACCAGGACCAATATAATTACCAGTTGACTCACAAAATAAATGAACTGAAGACATGAATTTCATGAATAATAATAATAATAATAGATTTCATCTTAAGCACCTTTCAAAGATTTCAATGACACTTTGTAGTCACAGACAAGCATAATCAATAAAATACAATCACAAATAGAATAAAATAAATAGAAACAAGGGAAAGAGCTACACAGAAAATGCAAATACACATAAAGCAATCAAACAAACAAAATAATTATACAAACCCTCAAAGCAAAAATGACAACTGACACGTAAAGTATTGGCCATGTGATCAAAAACCGCATGCGCTTGATGAGCGATTCATTTTTAAGCCAACGATGACACACAATGATGATGTCGCAAAAGATAGCAAGTAGCACCACTCTAACTTTCTGTTATCCGTTTATGATAAATCAGAACAGCCGCTCGTCGAGCAAACACCGCGTGCAGTGTTCACATTTTGGCAACGAGACAAAATGCAACACCCAAACACAAAATGACAATTTCCCACCACAAATGCAGGGTTTTGGGAAGCGGCGGAGGCAAGCAGCAATAACGACAATGTCGAAAACAAAAGGCTTACTTAGAATCAGCGGCGTGAGACCAAGCTGCAACAAACAAAGCCGAGACAAAGAGGCCGATGCACAATCGAGGCACGGCAAGAGACAATATAAAACAGTGGTGGGAATTACGGCTGTTTTAGAAAGCTGTTTTTGGGCTCGGCTCACTTAAAAAATCTGGGGCTTTCGGCTCCCAAATCGCTCCTCTGATTTTCTTTTTTAGTTGTTGCTTAAATTAATTGACTACCAAAAATAGACATTGCAGGATATGATTTTAAAATTTTCTGTGACTCTATTTTTATTTACGCGCGCGCGTGTGTGTGTGTGTGTGTGTGTGTGTGTGTGTGTGTGTGTGTGAGTTTGTCTTCGACTACTGATTTTGACCAATAAGGTGTGACTTTAACCGAAAGGGTTGTAATATCGGCTCTTTTATACAGCTCCCTATTGAGAGCCGTGGCCAGTCGTTCTTGATAAAGAAACGACTTTAAGATCCATTCGTTCGCGAACGACACTAGCGCCACTTCGGTGGTAGTGTTTTTTGGACAGGTAGGTGAGAAGGCTGCTTGGTGGCCAACACAGGTACTGCGTGGGGGCCTTTACCCTGGCGGTCGACGGAGGTACTGGCACCTGCATTAAAATGAATGGGGAAATGGCTTGCCATTCAAAATGAATGGGACGAACGCCACCTAGGTCGCCGATCGATCTGTACTTTTTTTTTGTTAGGAAGGTGAGAGCCACCGGAAGAGGATTAGGCCCACTTAAAAAAAATATGGTGGGCAAAATTCTGACTTTGTGACGTTTGTGGAGCTATTCAGTTTTGGCCCCGTCAGCGTGTACAGTACGTAAATGTGGCTCGGAAGAAAGGACACAGTAATGTCGTCACCTATCGACTTTTTGCGTGGCCGATTAGTGTCGGAAGATGCAGTCGTCATCCGATCTGAAAGGCGGACGGACGTGCGACGGAGGAGGACATGCACTCCTGAGTGCTTTCAGGGTAGAAAACACAGACTAGCAGACGTATGTTGACACAAACATTGACAGTATCTTAAGCGCAGCCGGTTTGACATTGGGGTATTTTTCCATTGGCACGCATTTCCAGAACTCAATGGTCCCTTTCCTTAAAGCAGGTTTCAATTGATCTTCCTCACAAAGATCGATCATCTCTAACTCAGCCGCAGCTTCATCTGTGACTAGCGGGGCTTTCAAAAAGTCCGTCTCCGCATTAAACGGATCGACAAGGAACGTAATCCGCGGCCTTTTCAGTTGTAGATCACGGAATCGGGTCACAAAGTTTTCGCGCAAGTTTTCAACCAGTGTTGCATATCTGGCTCTTTTCTTATCCAGGGTATCGGTGGTGACTTGCCCGCTGGCTTTTAGCAGAGTGGGAAAATGTGTTAAATCTCCCTTTTGAATATGCGCCCTGAACAGCTTCAGTTTGTTGACAAACGCAAACACACTTTGCAGCAAGTCAGGCAGAATTTTTGACTTACCCTGCAGGGTAAGGTTCAGTTTGTCCAAGTGACACAGCATGTCGACCAAAAAAAGCCAAATCCATAATCCACTCGTGGTCCGAGAGCACGGGATAGTCCTTGTCTTTCTCTTCCATGAACAGTTTCACGGCATCCAACAGCTCAAAAAAGCAAGGAAGTACTTTGCCTTTTGACAGCCACCTCACAGTGCAGTGCAGCGGCAGGTCACCTGGAAGCCCTTGGTCCAGCTCAGCGATGAGATTCTTGAATTGTCTGTGGTGAAGCGCACGAGTGCGGATGTAGTTGACGATTTGCATCATAGGCTTCATGACATACTCTAAATTCAATGATTTGGACATGAGTTGCTCCCCGTTGGTATGATGCAAGCGTTACGGTCTCTGGTTGCTTTGTAAATTTTCGGAAAAAAATGATCTGCTTTTCAGTCTGAGTTTTTAAAGTGACCAACTTGTGCTTGCGAAGTTCAGTCCCTTTGGGGAATTCTTGGTCGATGTTCACGTGGAGTGAGCTGAAGTGGCGCTGAAGATTTGACGCTTTGAAATACGCCAATGATGCCTGACATATAAGGCAGAATGGCTTGCCCTTACGCTCAACAAAAAATATAAACTCTCCCACTCTGTTAAAAACGGCCTGTGTTCGTCTTCATATTTTCGTTTTGCTGTCCATTTTTTCCCTGCCATTTTGAGAGCGAACTTGACGCAAATGAATTGTTTACGTCGTAAACAATTTGTGTCGAGTCTCTGATTGGTTGGCCACCCGTGGTTTACGACATAAATGATTGATTTTCATCACACGCACATGCGTGTTAACGTCACATGGTCAGCTTGATACCGTAATTTCACGACTATCAGGTGCACTTAAAAGTCTTCGATTCTCAGGTGCCCTTAAAAGTCTTAAATTTTCTCCAAAATGTGCAGCGCGCGCTATGGTCACGAAATTACGGTACATAGAGTATGGATGGCAGCGCCAGCGCCAAACTTTTTTTACGCTTGTCATGTGGACGCCCCTTACAAGTCGGCCCCTTAAGAGCCGTATGAAATCAGCCAAAGAGCCGCATGCCTGCCCTAGAGGCTATGATTAAGATAAACTCAGTGACTATTGCAAAAGTACAAGCAGAGAGAAAAGAAAATACAAAACAAATAAATGGCTTGAAAGTTTCTCTGGACCATATGCACGCAGAAACGGTTGCAATAAAGGATACATTGGGAAAACTGGAGTCTCACCCACGCAGTTTCAACAAAGACATGATAAACCACATTTCCAAGTGGGAGACCTATCATTGGCGTTGGAATCTTATCCTCCATGGATTGGAAGAAAACAACCAGCAGAATATCAGTCAGGAGACCATACAAGTACTTCAGGGTGTGCTGCCTGAGGCCAAGGACAAGATCCCTGGTGTGGTGGACACCATCCATCGCCTCGGCCCGAGACGCCCAGACAGCTCCAAGAGTCGCCCTATAATGATCCAGTTTGCCTTCAGGATCCACAAAGAAGCCATTTGGGCAGCAGCGAAAGCGGGTAACTCCTTCCTCCAGGCTAAAGGCCTTCGGCTGTCCCTTGACTTCCCACCAGAGGTACTTGAGAGGAGGCGTCTGTTGTGGCCCCAAGTGGACAAGGCCAGAAAGGAAACATAAGCAGGCCAATTTTGTGGGAGGGATTGAGATCTTCCTTCCCTGATATTTAGATATTGGGAGGCTTAACAAACAGTTCTCCGATAACGACTCTGCATCAGTATGGAATGGCCTGAAAGCAATAACAAATTATCATTTACCATCACCCCAAGCAGTGTACGACAATGGTCTGGCTTAATACCTTAATACATTCTTTTGCCGATTTGAAAAGGGAACCCCCATTTCCCTCATATGCCCACCATTACCAGAAACTACCGTATCTCCGCCCTGTGCCCTACAGATCCACGAACTGGACGTGAGACAGCTCTTCAAGCAGCAGAAGATCAAGAAAGCTGCAGGACCTGACAGAGTGTCCCCCTCGTGCCTGAAAGTCTGCGCTGACCAGCTGGCTCCGGTGTTCACACGAATCTTCAACAGATCCTTGGAGCAGTGTGAAGTCCCATCCTGCTTCAAACAGTCTACTATCGTCCCAGTTCCAAAGAAACCAGCACCCTCGGGATTGAACGACTACAGACCTGTTGCTCTGATGTCTGTGGTCACGAAGCCCTTTGAACGCCTCATGCTGAACCACCTGAAGAACATCACCGGACCTCTGCTAGATCCTCTTCAGTTTGCCTACCGGGCAAACAGGTCTGTGGAGGATGCAGTCAACATCGGACTGCACCACATCCTCGACCACCTCGACAACACAGGAACCTACACAAGGATCCTGTTTGTGGACTATAGCTCTGCGTTCAATACCATCATCCCAGAACTCCTCATCCCCAAACTTCGCCAGCTTGGAGTGTCCCCTACGATCTGCCAGGGGATCCTCAGCTTCCTGACAGGACGGACACAACAGGTCAGACTGGGGAAAATATCATCCTCAACACGAACCACGAGCACTGGAGCCCCACAGGGATGCGTCCTCTCTCCATTGCTCTTCTCTCTCTACACGAACGACTGCACCTCAACGCACCCAGCTGTCAAATTCATAAAGTTTGCAGACGACATCACGGTCATCGGTCTCATCAAAGACGGCAACGAGTCTGCGTACCGACAACAAGTGGAGCAGCTGGAGCTCTGGTGCAGCCGTCACAACCTGTGGCTGAACACGCTCAAGACATCGAGATGATCGTGGACTTCAGGAAACATCCATCACCACAGCTACCCCTCACACTCTCCAACTGCCTTGTGTCAACCGTTGAGACCTTCAAGTTCCTGGGAATCAGTCTCCCAGGACATGAAGTGGGAGGTCAACACCAACTCTATCCTGAAAAAGGCCCAACAGAGAATGTACTTCCTGAGGCTGCTAAAGAAGCATGGCCTGTCACAGGAGGTGCTGCAACATTTCTACACGGCTGTCATCGAATCCATCCTGTGTTCTTCCATCACCGTTTGGTTCGGGGTCACCACCAAAATGGACAAAATCCGACTTCAACGGACAGTTCGGACAGCGGAAAAAGTCATTGGTACCCACTCTCGAGGACTTGCACACTGCAAGAATCCAAACTAGGGTGCGGAAAATCATACTGGACCCTCTGCACCCTGCCCACCACCCTTTCCAGCTACTCCCCTCAGGCAAGCGATACCGATCCATGCGCACCAAATCCAGCAGACATTTAAACAGCTTCTTGCCCCAAGCCATTAATTATTGGAACAGTAGCCCAAATGGAACTGTATAGTGCCACTTTGATGATACTAGTGCAGCATGTTCGACCGGAAACAAATTCCTTGTGTGTTCTACATACTTGGCAATAAAGATGATTCTGATTCTGATTTAGGAGGTTCTGACTGACTTAACCTCTCAGTATCCTCCAATACCTGTAAAAAAAGATTTACCAGGCTGTGAAGCTAATAGTATTAAAAGAATAATAAATAAACAATTAAAAAATAAAGCAGTTGCTCTCGAAATGGAATATTCTACATGTTATGATAGGCATCGTACATTATGCGCTTATTACAGGGGTGGGCAAACTTTTTGACTCGCGGGCCGCATTGGGTTCTAAAATTTGACAGAGGGGCCGGGCCAGGAGCATTTGGAGGGAGTGTTTGGGCCGGAAATACTAAACCTAAAGCATTAAAGGTAGCTGTGAGGATCATATGAACTTTTTATTGCCTTAAATGCATTTTCAGAGCAAGAGAAACACGTTTTCTGAATTTAATGTCTTCATGGTTTTAAATTTTAAAATGAAATCAGGTGTTGGTAGTTTCAATCAGTGGCAGTTAAAAGGACGCCTGGCACGACAATTTGGTGTTGACTCATTGTGCTTGCTTCACTTTGACAGGTTTGTTTCATCTTGTCAGATTTGTACTCATGGTTTTCTTTGATACTTTGTACTTTTCTGTTCAAATGACTTTGATGTTTAAGATTTTGTTCCTGCTGACTTGATTTTAATACATGTTGTCAAATACACCTTGCTGCTCCTTCCTGCCTTTTTGGGTTCCACCACCTTGCAAACAGTGACAAAAACTGAAAAGAAAAAAAAAATCAGGCTTCAATATCTTGAACTTTATTCATTTGAATTGTAACCTAAATTTTTTTCATCACAGACCAGCAAGGCCAACACCTAAAACAATATCTCGGTCAACTTTGAACAGACAATGACATCAACAAATCAAATCATAATGATCCATTTTAGTTTTGTTTACTGTTGAGTGACTCTGATGCTGCACGTGTGTCCAAGCCAGATACTTGGCATCGCTTTTGACATGCAAGTGCGTCCATTTCTGGAGTCAGGCTCTGCGCACAGGAAATCCTCAGGACTGAATCAGACCAGTCCTATTTGATGTGTTGTTCATCTTCATGAACCAAAGAAGTTGCTCGCTCAGGTAAGTGCTCCCGAACATCAAGAGCATTTGCGCAGCTTGGGCACGGAGTTTGGGAAGCGTGTCAGGGAGGTCAGGTGGAAATAGCGCAGCACCGACAGTCAAATTTCGTGGTACGTGCTCTGTGATACGGGCCGGCGGGCCAGATGTAATACATATTAGAGATCATCTCGCCGACCAAATATAATTGTAGTGCAGGCAAAAAATAATTGTGGTGCGGGCCAAGGATGGCCTGCGGGCCTGAGTTTGACAAGCATGCTATACATGGCTGTTCGTCTTTTCAGGCAAAAAACGCCTTACTATACAGTATATAGTAGTTTTTTTTGCCCATTTACATATGGACATTTTTTTCGGGTTATTTTTTTTTTTTAAGATGATTAGACATTTCACAACACGTAGGGTGCTGTACAGTCAACAATGGTACAGGGGAGAAAAAAATACTTGAAAATGAGTGGAAAAAAATTACATTCAATCACCATAACTAAAAGTTGGGAAAAATTATTTCAATGTACCAATGGGGAAAAAATAACGTAAATAATTTAGAATCAGCCTGTTGAAGCATGATCGGATGAGTTTTTCACCAGTATCGGTTCTCGAGTGTTTTTCGGAGTCCCCTCAGAAAAAATCTTTGGCCACCAGCAGAGAAGGAAAAGGGTTTCTCACCAGTGTGGATTCTTACGTGGCTAATTACATTAAAAGGCTCTCCTTAGAGAATTATTTGGCATAAACTGGGCAGGCAAAATATTTCTCAGCAGTGTGGATTATTGTGTGGCTAATTAAAATGCCCTTCTTCGAGAATCCTTTGCAACATACATTGCAGGAAAAAGCTTTCTCACCGGTGTGGATTGTCACGTGCACTTAAGTGATGCTGCCTTAAAAATCTTTGACCACATTATTAACAGGCAAACCGTTTCTCACCAGTGTGGGTTCTTGTGTGGCTCATTAAAGAGCCCTTGCGAGTGAATCCTTTGCCACAAATTGAACAGGAAAAAGGTTTCTCACCAGTGTGGATTCTTGTGTGGCTATTTAAAGAGAACCTGTGAGAGAATCCTTTGCCACAAACTGAACAGGAAAAAGGTTTCTCACCACTGTGGATTCTTGTGTGGTACATTAAAGAGCCCTTCTGAGAGAATCCTTTGCCACAAACTGAACATGAAAAAGGTTTCTCACCAGTGTGGATTCTTGTGTGGTTATTTAAAGAGACCCTGTGAGAGAATCCTTTGCCACAAATTGAACAGGAAAAAGGTTTCTCACCACTGTGGATTCTTGTGTGGTTCATTAAAGAGCCCTTCTGAGAGAATCCTTTGCCACAAACTGAACAGGAAAAAGGTT
The DNA here is from genome assembly GCF_051943395.1 of Hippocampus bargibanti. Taxonomy (NCBI): domain Eukaryota; kingdom Metazoa; phylum Chordata; class Actinopteri; order Syngnathiformes; family Syngnathidae; genus Hippocampus; species Hippocampus bargibanti. Next base: position 2,333,715 of record NC_142748.1, on the reverse strand, counting down.
TCTCACCAGTGTGGATTCTTGTGTGGCTATTTAAAGAGCTCCTGTCAGAGAATCCTTTGCCACAAACTGAACAGGAAAAAGGTTTCTCACCAGTGTGGGTTCTTGTGTGGATATTTAAAGAGACCCTGTGAGAGAATCCTTTGCCACAAACTGAACAGGAAAAGGGTTTCTCACCACTGTGGATTCTAGTGTGGCTAATGAAATGGCACTTCTGAGAGAATCCTTTGCCACAAACTGAACAGGAAAAGGGTTTCTCACCACTGTGGATTCTAGTGTGGCTAATGAAATGGCACTTCTGAGAGAATCCTTTGCCACAAACCGAGCAGGAAAAAGGTTTCTCACCACTGTGGATTAATATGTGGCAAATTAAATTGCCCTTCACAGAGAATCCTTTGCCACAAAGTGAACAGGAAAAAGGTCTCTCACCAGTGTGGGTTCTTGTGTGGCAAATTAAATTGCCCTTCACAGAGAATCCTTTGCCACAAACTGAACAGGAAAAAGGACTCTCACCAGTGTGGATTCTTGTGTGGCGATTTAAAGAGAACCTGTGAGAGAATCCTTTGCCACAAACTGAACAGGAAAAAGGTTTCTCACCACTGTGGATTCTTGTGTGGTACATTAAAGAGCCCTTCTGAGAGAATCCTTTGCCACAAACTGAACATGAAAAAGGTTTCTCACCAGTGTGGATTCTTGTGTGGCTATTTAAAGAGACCCTGTGAGAGAATCCTTTGCCACAATATGAACAGGAAAAAGGTTTCTCACCAGTGTGCATTCTTGTGTGACAAATTAAATGTCTCTTCCTTGAGAATGCTTGACCACAAAGTGAGCAGGCAAAATGTTTCTCACCAGTACGCGTTTTCATTCGACTCTGATCAGTCAACGTTTTGCCACACAGAGAAGATTTGCAGTGTTTTTTGTCAGTGGGACACGTCAGATCACCGTGACACTCTTCAACTTGACCATCATCATTTTTGGTGCAAGGGTGCTGTGGCTCCTCCTCTCTTTTAATGTCGCGGGCTTCCTCTTCTTCCTCTTCAAAGTGAGAAGGCTCTGCATTCAGCCGCGCAGGACAAGCATCTTCGCTGATGCCTGCATGACACAAAAAGACAAGACACACATGCAATTATGGTGAAAGTTACCAAGAGTTAAATGAGTTCAGATTATCACTCAAAATGTGACATGTACAGCATCACATTCATGGTTGATTTCAAGACTTTGGCGCCGGCGAAGAAAAATTGTCTTGCCTGCACGAGCTGCTTCCACCTGTCACAGCCAACATGTTTCTGTTTCGAGGAGGCACTGAGAAAAGTGCTGCTTTTTCCAGATGTGCTTCTTTTTTCGTGCAAACACAATCTCTCTCTTTGTCTGTCTGTCTCAGCGCCCACACTTGCTTCCCCCAGCCACACACACTCACATACACAGCCTATAGCACCCGCGTGCTTTCTCAGCCGAAGGGCTTCACACCCATATGCGTCAAGTGTGCAAGAACTTCTTCAATGAGAACATTTTGCTGAACACAAAGCATATAAAGCTTTTTTTCATCCTTGTACGTCTGGATGTGCTGGTCCAAACTGCTGAAACTAGGGTACGATGAGCAAGCAAAATGTTGTTTTTTTTGCGTGTGCGACTTCTCATGCGTCTTTTGGGCGAATTTCTTGGTTCACATGGTGCAGCCAAAGGGATTCTGAAAGGTGCTTGGAAATTAAATGTATTATTATTCTTATTCTCTACTGTGTGCATTCACTTGTGCTTAATCAGGTTGATCTTGTGGGAGAATCTCTGCCTCTCATGTGTGCATCTCTGTCCATGCTACTCCTCGCCACACAGACACTAACACAAACAGGGAGGGAGAGAGCGACTGACTCAAAGCAGTGAATGCTCCATTTGGTCTCTAGTCAGGCATTGAAAGTCGAACAAGCAAATACGAGTCGTTCATATATGTTGAGTGTGCGTGTGTGGATGTGTGTGTGAGGCAAAGACACGATTGGGGAAATTTCATGATTAATATCACCTGCGAAACGAGCTGATCATGTGATAACCGGAAATTGTGAAGCCTTTTTAAGAGCATGAATAAAATGTTTGTCGTGTTCCCAGACCAATGATTGACACGGCTATGCATATTTTTTCTCTCGTGAGTACTTTCAATCGCCACCAAAATTTACCATTTTGGTTACTGTTAAAACGCTAGGACTGCTGCCAGAATGACTAGCGCAACAGGTTATGGGCCCAGTACCACAGGCCAAAGATGGTTGAGACCAGGGGTCGGGAACCTTTTTGACTAAGAGAGCCATCAAAGTTAAATATTTAGAAATGTTTTTCAATGAGCCACACGCACGCGCGCACGCACGGCCACTTTTCAACAAAATATCAGAATGTATTATTGAAAATAACTGTGATAGTACTCACTGCTAACATGAATTGTTTTCTGGTCCTTGTGATTGGTAAAAATCCAGACAAACGATCTGAATGAAATTGAACTTGCCGGTCCAGAGGCGAAATTACTGCTAGCTAGCCTGCACACGGCTCATAAGCTTCCACACTTGCTATCTGCAATATACTTCTCCCAGAAGTATGTTGATGATAACGTTAACATGGGGCTTGTTAAAATGTCACTGACATTCGACTGTTTCATTGCAAATTAGAATCAGAACATTTTCTCTCCTCTAATGCTCCGGTGCATTCACGCTGAAGTGCACTAGTTGGGCTCATTTAAAGGGGCGTTTACCTCTTTCAATCCAATCAAAATGGCGCTTTCGGCCAACCTCCGTCAGTGTCATCCAATCAAAATTGCGCTTTCCACCAACTGCAGCCCCAACAGGAACTGAACGGCGAAAAAAATGAGAATATATAGTTTGTTTAATCGGCGAGCCATATGCAATCATCAAAAGCACATGGCCAGGACATGTCCTCGCACTTCCCAGCCGAGAATCAGAATCATCTTTATTGCCAAGTATGTAGGACACACAAGGAATTTGTTTCCGGTAGAACACGCTGCACTAGTATCGTCGTCAAAAAAACTGCTAAGTGGCACTATACAGTTCCATTTTGGCTACTGTTGAAGAGTTCAAAGAGTTAATGGCTTGGGGGAAGAAGCTGTTTAAATGTCTGCTGGATTTGGTGCGCATGGATCGGTAGCGCCTGCCTGAGGGGAGTAGCTGGAAAAGGTGGTGGGCAGGGTGCGGAGGGTACAGTAGGATTTTCCGCGCCCATGTTCGGATTCTTGCAGTGTGCAAGTCCTCGAGAGTGGGTAGGGCGGTGCCAATGATTTTTTCCGCCGTCCTAACTGTCCGTTGAAGTCGGATTTTGTCCATTTGTGTGGCGGCCCCGAACCAAACGGTGATGGAAGAACACAGGATGGATTCGATGACAGCCGTGTAGAAATGTTGCAGCACCTCCTGTGGCAGGCCATTCTTCTTTAGCAGCCTCAGGAAGTACATTCTCTGTTGGGCCTTTTTCAGAACAGAGTTGGTGTTGACCTCCCACTTCATGTCCTCGGAGACTGTGATTCCCAGAAACTTGAAGGTCTCAACGGTTGACACAAGGCAGTTGGATAGTGTGAGGGGTAGCTGTGGTGATGGATGTTTCCTGAAGTCCACGATCATCTCAACTGTCTTGAGCGTGTTCAGCTCCAGGTTGTGACGGCTGCACCAGAGCTCCAGCTGCTCCACTTGTTGTCGGTACGCAGACTCGTCGCCGTCTTTGATGAGACCGATGACCGTGGTGTCGTCTGCGAACTTTATGAATTTGACAGCTGGGTGCGTTGAGGTGCAGTCGTTTGTGTATAGAGAGAAGAGCAATGGAGAGAGGACGCATTCCTGCGGGGCTCCAGTGCTCGTGGTTCGTGTTGTGGATGATATATTTCCCAGTCTGACCTGTTGTGTCCGTCCTGTCAGGAAGCTGAGGGTCCACTGGCAGATCGTGGGGGACACACCAAGCTGGAGAAGTTTGGGGATGAGGAGTTCTGGGATGATGGTATTGAACGCAGAGCTGTAGTCCACAAACAGGATCCTTGCGTAGGTTCCTGTGTTGTCAAGGTGGTCGAGGATGTGGTGCAGTCCGATGTTGACTGCATCCTCCACAGACCTGTTTGCCCGGTAGGCAAACTGAAGAGGATCTAGCAGAGGTCCGGTGATGTTCTTTAGGTGGTTCAGCACGAGGCGTTCAAAGGACTTCATGACCACAGACGTCAGAGCGACAGGTCTATAGTCATTCAATCCCGAGGGTGCTGGTTTCTTTGGAACTGGGACGATAGTAGACTGTTTGAAGCAGGATGGGACTTCACACTGCTCCAGGGATCTGTTAAAGATTTGTGTGAAGACCGGAGCCAGCTGGTCAGCGCAGACTCTCAGGCAGGAGGGGGACACTCTGTCAGGTCCTGCAGCTTTCTTGATCTTCTGCTGCTTGAAGAGCCGTCTAACGTCCAGTTCGTGGATCTGTAGGGCAGAGGGCGGAGATACGGTAGTTTCTGGTAATGGTGGGCAGACCGAGGAAATGGTGGTGTCCTTTTCAAATCGGCAAAAGTATGTATTTAACTCATCAGCCATACCATTGTTGTACACTGCTTGGGGGGAAGGTAAACGATAATTTGTTATTGCTTTCAGGCCATTCCACACCGATGCAGAGTCGTTGGCGGAGAACTGTTTGTTTAGCCTCTCCGCATAACTTTTCTTTGCGATGTTAATTTCCTTCGTCAGCCTGTTTCGGGCGAGTTTGTAAACTGCTCGATCGCCGCTTTTAAATGCGGATTCTTTCTCTTTCCTAAGTTGCCTGAGTTTGGGAGTTAACCATGGCTTGTTGATGTTGAATGAGCGGAAGGACTTTGTTAGTACACACATGTCCTCACAGAAACTGATGTATGATGTTACAGTGTCTGTGTATTCATCCAATGTGCCCGTTGAAGTTTCAAAGACGCTCCAATCAGTGCAGTCTAAGCATTCTTGTAGCGATAACTTTGCTTCATCTGTCCATGTTTTAACTGTCTTGACTACCGGTTTTACACATTTGGATTGGATTGGATATGCCTTTATTAGTCTCACAGTGGAGAAATTTACATTTCACAGCAGCAAAGTGATGAAAGGAATGAAAGTAGAAAAACAAAATACATGAGCTGCTGGAAAGGCAGCCACTCTCGCGGCGCCGTCTTGAAGTCAAAATAACAAAAAAAACTAAATAAATAATATGACAGCATAGAGACAATATGACAAAACAAAAACACAGAGAGACATTCATTCTTCAGGACTTGCTGTACCCTCTTTGTGATGACGTGAAGCAGTTCTAGATGAAAGAGGAGAGGATCAAAGCGTCTTTCCACCAGTGGATTTGAGTTTCTGTTTGTATGTGGGAATTAAGTGGATTAAATAGTGGTCAGAAAGACCCAATGCTGCATGCGCAACAGACCGGTATGCGCCTTTGAGTGCTGTGTAACAATGATCTAGAATGTTTTCTCCTCTGGTGAAACAGTCAATATGCTGCTTATATTTGGGGAGTTCACGGTTTAAGCGCGTTTGATTAAAATCACCCAAAATGATCTGGGGTGATTCTGGATATTTTAGCTCGAGATGGTTTACATGGTCCGCTAGCGTTTGTATACACGCGTTAGCATTAACTTGTGGCGCGATGTACACGGCAACGAGAATAAAGGAAGCGAACTCATGTGGCGAGTAGAATGGCTTGCAGTTGAGAGACAGCGATTCCAAACCAGGGCTGCAGTGTGCGTCGAGCATCGTGACATCGGTGCACCATTCTTCGTTGATGTAGAAGCATAGTCCATCGCCTTTGGATTTCCCCGATTGCTCCGTGTCACGATCGGCCCGAAGGAGACGGAATCCGGGTAGGTGTAGTGCGGAATCCGGGTGGCGGTCACTGAGCCAAGTCTCAGTGAAGCACAGCGCAGCAGAGCGGGCAAACGTTTTATTGGTGTTTGTGAGAAGCAGAAGTTCGTCCATCTTGTTTGGTAGTGAGCGTAGATTAGAGAGGTGGATCGATGGGAGCGGCGTTCGAAATCCACGCTGCCGTAGCTTGACGAGCACGCCGGCTCGCTTCCCCCTCCTTCGCCGGCGTCTCAAAGCTCCGTACAGAGCTGCTACGCCGCTCGCGAGCAGCCCCGAAAAACCCTGTAGATTTTGGTGTGTCGGTGAAAATAGTCCAAGAGTGGCTTCCCCAATGCTCAGTAACTCTTCCCTCGTGTAACTGAGTCGCGTAGGATCGCAAAAAACAAATGAAAATGACAAAACCAGGAACAATACTAGGGAGCGTGTGACCGAGGCTGCCATCCGCGGCGCCATCTTGGATCAATGTGAAGAAAGAAGGCGGGACACGCGACATCAAAGCCAACGCGGTCGAGGACGAGGCCGTGACATGAAGGCAGCTGCTGACGAAATCGAGTCAGAGCACACATCCTTCTTCAATCTCAATGACCAGCCGACAAGTGGAAACAAGAAAGGCTTTATGGTCGACAGTGGCGCCACAGCACATATGGTCAATGACGCCACTAAGTTCAAAACAGGCGACAAGAGCTTCAAACCCGAGGACCATATCATTGAGCTCGCTGACGGAACCAAGGTGAGCGGAATGGCAAAGATAAGAGGAGAGGCTGAGGTCTACTGGCTGGACAGCGAGGGACGACACGTGAAGACGAGACTCAAGCAAGCACTCTACATCCCAGCATTTCCGCAGAACATCTTCGCCATCCAAGCCCGGATAAATACAGAGGGTTGTGTCAGGAAGGGCATCCGACATAAAAGCTTGGCCAAAACAAACATGCGGATCAAACCTCTAAAGATGGAGGACACTGATTTGCTGTGGCGACCCCGTCAAGGGAAAAGCCGAAAGGAAAAGATCTTCGCCATCAAAGCAGCAATAGCGAGTGGGGCAGAGGTCCGCTTCAAACACGGTGATGACTGGTTAGTCCACAGGGATGGGACAAAATTCAAAACGGAGGTGTTTGGTAGAATGTATCACCTAAACACAATAGTAGAGAAAAATGTCTATGAAGCGTATGGTTGTTATGATATCCAAACTTGGCACAAAATACTGGGTCATTGTAACTTCGAAAATGTTGCTAAATTAGAAAAAGTGGTTAAAGGAATGTCTATTAGAGGGAAACACGAGCCTAATTAAAACTGTGAATCTGCACACAGGGCAAGCTGACAGAGCAGGAACAGACAAGCAGATGCTAAAGCTGCAACTATGCTACAGCTAGTGCACACAGACCTGTGCGGTACTCTAGAACCGACAGATAGAAATGGCTACAGGTAACCAATAGCATTCACTGATGACCTCAGTGGGATGTTTTTTCCATATTTTATTAAGGCAAAGGCTGACACGACAAAGGCTACATAAAAATTCAGAAAAATAAAATGCATCCGATCCGACAATGACACAGAGTTCACTGGGCAAGAGTTTCAATCTTTGCTAAGAAAGAATGGGATAAGGCAGGGGTCGGGAACCCTTTTGACTCAGAAGCCATAAAAGTAAAATATTTAGAAATGGCTTTCAGTGAGAGCCACAACACGCGCGCGCACACACACACACACACACACGCACGGCTACTTTTCAACAAAATGTCAGAATGTATTCTTTAAAATAACTTTGTGATTGTACTCACCGTTAACATGAATAGTTTTCCGTTCCTCATGATTGGTAAAAGTCTAGCCAAACAATCGGAATGAAAGTGAAATTGCCGGCTCCATAGGCGAAGTCACTGATAGCTAGCGCTAGCCTGCACACGGCTCATTAGCTTCCACACTTGCGATTCAACATACTTCTCACAGAAGTACATTGATGTTAACGTTAACAGTGGGCTTGTTAAAATGTTACTGACATTCGACTGTTTCGTTGATGGTATTGTTTCATTGCAAATTAGAATCAGAACCTTTTCTCTCCACAAAGACTAATCCTCGATGGATTCAAGCTGAAGTGCACACGTGGGGCTCATTTAAAGGGGCGTTTACTTGTTCCGACTGACGGCCAGTATCATCCAATCAAAATTGGGCTTTCCGCCAAATGCAGCCCCAACAGAAAATGAACAGAAAAAAGCGAGAATGTGTATTTTGATTTATCGGCGAGCCATATGCAATCATCAAAAGAGCCATCGGTTCCCAACCCCTGGGATAAGGCATGAGACGAGTGCACCCTACTCGCCCCACCAGAACGGTACTGCCGAGAGAGGTTGGCGAACACTATTTGAGATGTCTCGATGCATGCTGTTGGAAAGTAACCTTTCCAAGCAACTATGGACATATGCTGTAGAAACGGCCACTCAAATTCGCAACAGATGCTACAGTAAGCGGCTACAGCTGACACCTTACCAGGCTTTTACAGGAAAGGCACCCAACCTTTCTAACATGCAAATATTTGGCTGTGAATGTTATGTTTACAAACAGGACAAAAATAAGTTAGATTCCAGATGTGAGAAGCAGATTTTCGTAGGATATGATAAGTATGGTCCGCCTATATTGTGTACGACCCTGAGACAAGGAAAGTTCTGAGACATAGACTGGTGACATTTTTAATAAAAAAAACAACACAGATGGTCAAACTCAAACGGATTGTGACTTGTGGGACGATATTCAGAGATACAGTGAAGTACCCCTGAAGGAAATCAAACAGAGTCAAGATCAACTTGAGAAAAGCAAAGAACCGAGTGCTGAAGAGACAGTAGAAACAGGCTATATTCAGACTGAACAGGGAAGGAGGTTTTCTAAAAGACAAAAAAGGGCTCCAGAATATTTAAAAGAGTACACGTGTAAAATTAAGTGTGATGATGACAAAGCTGACAAAATTGACCATTTCTACAAAGTAACTTATTGTGTACCTAGAATGTTTAAAGAGGCTATGCAATCTGAAAAGTCAAAAATGTGGGCTACTGCAGTGGAAGAGGAGATATAATCCCTGAAAGAAAACGAGACTTTCACTCTGACCCCGCTACCGAAGGGCAAAAAAAGCAGTGGGAGGTCGCTGGGTGTATACGGTGAAAGAAAACCCAGATGGATCTGAGACTTGTAAAGGCAGATTTGCGGCAAAGGGATTTGGTCAATTGGAAGGAATAGACTACAGAGAGACATTTTCGCTGACAGCAAATATGACTTCCATTCGAGCACTGTTGCAGGTGGCTGTGCAAGACGATCTCACCCTTCACCAAATGGACGTGAAGACTGCATATCCCCATGCCCCAATGGACTGTGAATTATATGTGGAGCAACCTGAAGGTTTTGAGATCATGTCACAAACAGGAGAACGTTTGGTATGTAAGCTCAACAAATCACTGTCTGGCTTAAAGCAGTCAGGGCGTAACTGGAACATGTTACTAAATAATCACCTCATAAAGAATGGTTTTATACAAAATGATGCAGATCACTGTGTTTACTACAGAGAATCTGAAAATGAAAAAGTCATTTTGTTAGTGTGGGTGGATGTTAATCATTGCAGCGAGTAACGATACTTAGTGAAGTAAAAGAAATGCTAAAAAGAAGGTTTAAAATGAAAGATATGGATCCACTTAGACCAGACCGGGGCAAATTACGGCCCGCGGGCCACATCCGGCCCTTTGTACGTCCCTGTCCGGCCCGCGTGAGGCCAATCGTAAACACCATAAATTAAACAAAAATATGACTTAACTTTTATTTTGAAAAGCGTTAGGTCATTACGTATGCACGACATAGACTCTACGTGTATATACGCGAGAGTCTTACGTGTATACACGGAAGTGAGTGAAGGTGATTCTGTTCGCCAGGTTACCCTCAAGGCTCAAGATGTCGGCACACCTCAAGAAAAAAAAAGTTGATAACGAATGCCGTATTTTCAACAAGACATGGACTGCCAAATATTTCTTTACAGAAATTAAAGGTAAAGCAGTGTGCTTAGTCTGTGGTACACAGGTTGCTGTGTTTAAAGAATATAATTTCAATCACCACTTCACGACCAAGCATGAAGATAAATACAGAAATCTGTCTGGTGAAGAGCGTGAAATGGTGTCTGATGCATTGCTTGCAAAACTACAAACCCAACAAGGATGTTTCACAAAACTTCACACTCCCAGAGATGCAGCCGTCAGGACAAGTTATGTCATTTCTCACAAAATCGCCAGAAAAAGTAGGGCATTCTCCGACGGAGAGTTTATTGGACTCTGCTGCGCTGATGTGCCCAGAGAAAAAGGGCGCATTTGAGAACGTTTCACTCTCCCGACGCACTGTAACGAGGCAGATTGAGGACATCGCGGGAAACTTAGAGCTTCAGCTGAAGAACAGAGCGGCCGACTTTGACTTTTTTTCTCTGGCTTTGGATGAGAGCTGCGATGTACGTGACACCGCCGAGCTGCTCATCTTCTTACGTGGAATAACCACAGACTTTCAAATCACGAAGGAGTTGGCAGCCACGCAGTCAATAAAAGGGACAACCACTGGTAATGACTTGTTCAGAGAGGTAAATGCACGTATGGCCATGTTAGGACTGAAATGGGACAAGCTTGCAGGTGTGACAACAGATGGTTGTCCAAATCTAACCGGGAAAAATGTTGGACTTTTAAAGAGAATGCAGGATAAAGTGACAGAAATGAACCCTGATCAGTAATTGACATTTTTGCATTGTATCATACACCAGGAAGTGTTGTGTAAGTGTTAAAAATGAAACATGTCGTTGATGCTGTCACTAAAATGGTTAATTTCATCAGAGCGAGAGCTTTAAATCACAGAGTTTGTTGCTTTGTTGGAGGAAAATGAGGCTGAACATGGTGACATAAGCTATCACTGCACTGTTAGGTGGCTCAGCCTTGGCAAGGTTCTGAAAAGTGACTGGGACCTGAGAGACCAGATTCAGGAGTTCTGTATTCAGAAAGGTCATGACGTCCCAGAACTTTCAGATAACGACTGGTTGGCAGACCTCGGATTCGCTGTGGATGTGACTGCACTAATGAACGAACTAACTAACGGCCTTTTTGTGCATGAGATGTACAGTGCAGTGAAGGCTTTCATGAGAAAACTGCAGCTTCTCTCAAGCCAAGTGAAGGTCAACATTCTGACCCACTTGCCAACACTTAAGGAAGCCAAAAGATCAGGTGATCACCTCCAAAAGTACTCAACCACGTTAGAAGCATTGCATGCAGAGTTTTCAAGGCGATTTCAAAACTCTTGATAGTGAAATGCACATGGTTTCTTCTCCCTTCAACTGCAGTGTGGATAATGCACCAAGTGAAGTTCAGATGGAACTCATTGATCTGCAGTCTGACACACTTCTGGCAGATCACTTCAAGTCAGTCTCACTGCTGGACTTTTACTCCGCCCTCAAAGAGGAGAATTTTCCACACCTGAGGAGGCATGCTCAGAGGATCCTAGTCCTCTTTGGATCTACCTATCATTGTGAACAGACATTCTCAGTGATGAAGTTCAACAAATCCAAACACAGATCCTCTATGACTGATGACCACCTCTCAGCTGTCCTTCGGATAGCCACTTCAGACATTCCGCCAGATTTCAATGCCCTTCCTTGTTCAAGCCCAGAACAGACTGGATTATTCTCACTGAAGAGGTAACATGAGGTGGAAAACATTACAAGTTATTGTTTGTGGGGATTAACAAGTTAAAAATAAATTGCACTGGTTCAATAATTGTTTTTATTATTTAACCAATACACCACAATTTCACATAACCTAATATAAATATTTACAGAGTGCTTTATTCTTCTGATTATCAGTACCAGCTATTCAAAATATTTGAGAATTTACAATGAAAGAAAGTTGGTGGCCCTCTGACACAATTCGGGTTTCTCATGCGGCCCCTGATAAAAATTAATTGCCCACCCCTGACTTAGACACTTCCTAGGTATCGATTTGAAACAAAGTAGAGATCAAAATAACTCAAAAGAAACACATTGAGAGAATGTTGAGAAAATTTGGAATGGCTGAGTTGATAGTAAGAAGCACCCCTCCCTTGTGAACAGAAATTGGACTTTAACAGTGAGGGTGAAGTTGTCAACTCATGAGGGTAGAGAGATAGTGGGCAGCCTAATATACATAATGACATGTACCAGACCTGATTTAAGCTGGGTTGTTAGCAAACTCTCAATACCTAGCTGAACCAAAACAGCAGCATTGGACTGCAGTTAAACATTTACTAAAATATTTAAAAGGTACTACAGATCAAGAGCTTACTTTCAGAAAATGTGAAGAAAAGTCAACTAGAGGGATATAGTGATGCTGATTGGGCTGCCGATATGACAGGAGGAGCACAACTGGATATTGTTTTAGCCTAACTAAGGAAGGTCCAGCTATATCGTGGAAGAGTAGAAAACAGCCAACTGTGGCGTTATCAAACTGTCAAGCTGAGTATATGGCACTCGCGGCCACAACTCAAGAAAGCATGTACCTTGTCCCATTATTAAAAGGGATAAACAGCAGTAATTGTCACGTACCAGTAAAATATATGAGGACAATCAGGGGGCAATACCTTTGTCCGAAAACCCAGTGTGTAGGCAAAGAAGTAAACACGTAGATATTAAATATCATTTTGTACGGTCTGCGCACACTGAGGGGAAAATATCTGTAAAATATTGTCCGACAGAAAACATGGTTGCGGATGTTTTTGCTAAGGCGGTGACAAAAGTGAAACTTGAAAGATTCCAGAGATATTTGTTTGGAGAAATGGGAATACAGTAAAGTCTCGTTATATCGATATTCAAGGGAGTCCGAAAAAATATCGATATAACCGGGACTATCGATATATCCGACCCTGTTTGCATGTAATTTTCTCCGTGCGTGCATAGAAATAGTATCGATATAACCGGGACTATCGATATATCCGATATCGATATAACGAGACTTTACTGTATTTTGAAGCTTGCAGTGTTGCAAATATGTAGGATTTTTTTTTAATTTTAAAACAATGTATTTCTTGTTTCGATGTTTTTCGTGTTTTTTCTTTTTGTTTGCTGCATGAAATTGTGAACATGTCTTTGAGTGGGGGTGTTGAGTGTGCGTGTGTGGATGTGTGTGTGAGGCAAAGACACGATTGGGGAAATTTCATGATTGACATCACCTGCGAAACGAGCTGATCATGTGATACCCGGAAATTGTGAAGCATTTTTAAGAGCATGCACAGAATCAAATGTTTGTCGAGTTCACGGCTAACACGGCTGTGCATCATTTTTCTCTCATGAGTACTTTCAATCGCTACGAAAATTTACCATTTTGGTTACTGTTAAAACGCTAGGACTGCTGCCAGAATGACTAGCGCAACAATATAATTACAAGAGCCACTTCGTGTCAGAATCGGTTAGGTCAGAAACAAAAGTCCTGATGTCGCACTTTCGAGACATTGGATTCTATAAATATGTGATGAGAGCTTTGTGCCTTTGCACTTGTGATTTCCTAGAGCCATTGTATGTTACTTATTTGAGCGCGTGTGTACAAGAAAACAAAACACAAAGCCTGTTCAAAACGACAGAAAGAAGAAAACAAGCAAGACGAGCAGTAAGAGCCAACCTTGTCCCTTGTGGTCCTCTTTTTCTTCACAAAGGTCCTTCTCGTCTTCTGGTGTCCTTCCTGCGTACATTGTTCACACGACAGTTCCAAAATGTTTCGCTTACGATCTCTGCGTAGCGATGCGTTGAGCACGAGGGCGCTGTTGCGCTTGACATTCTGGCAGCAATCCTAGAGTTTTAAACAGTAACCTAGATGGTAGTTTTTCGTAGCGATTGCAAGTAAGTGTATGTTACTTATTTAAGCGCGCATACAAAAACCAACAACACATGAAGCCTGTTCAAAAAGACTTGAAAACAAGAAAGACGAGCAGTAAGAGCCAACCTAATCTGTGAAGAACAATTCTTGGCTGCATCCTCAAAATGGCGTCCAGCAGTTGACGTTCTCCACCGCGGTCATCTTTTTCTTCACAAAGGTTCTTCTCGTCTTCTGGTGTCCTTCTTGCGTCCATTGTTCACACGACAGTTCCAAAATGTTTCGCTTACGATCTCTGCGGAGCGATGCGTTGAGCACGAGGCCCTCTTTGTTAGCGGCTAGCAAACTCGGCTAAGCTAAACGAGGCCCAGAAAGTCCAACGTACACCGAGACGACTTTAATCGGACACAAGCTTCAACGAAAGATGTTCTAACCGAGCAAGATAGTGGTGGGCGTTTTGAGCACTTCGCCGACAAATTCAGCAGAATTTGGTCATCGGGTGTCGACCGCGTTTCAGTCCGAGCTTGCATCAAGTCAGCAATTGTGAATACTCTACATCTCGGAAATCTGTCCACAGTAAACGCCGTTCACCACCTTCGAAATAAAAGCATTGTAAACCGTCAGCGGTTTGAATACAATTAAATTATTCAGGCACGACTCGTTCCCGCAGACAGAATGAAAACGGTCTCAAAATAGCACCAATGAGAAGAGACAGAAAAAAGTCAACATAAACGCTCAATTAAAAATGACAATTTTACATCATTAAAATAATTGCAACCACACCAGGTCGAAGGCCCACAAAACCACCTCAGGTATCTAACAATGGGAGTGTTCTGATCCGAAGTTAGATTTCAAAATAAAATCTTCCAAATCAATAACAGGCGCAAAAAAAAACATTTCCCGCACCTCAATCCTG